>NC_073408.1:3533840-3561340 GCF_028641065.1 Leucoraja erinaceus | reverse complement strand
TTAGTGGCATTTAATACAAGGGTCTCAACGCGAAACGTCACCCATTCCTTCTCTCCAGAGATGCTGCCTGTCCCACTGAGTTGCTCCAGCATTTTGTGTGTCCACCTGAAGTTCTTTGCTTCTAGATCTCGCCAAACCGAGCCTACATTCCTCCAAACTTTGCCGACCCTTCCCCTGAGGGGCAACCTGCTAGAAGTATATAAAATTCTGCCAGGCGTGGGTAGGATAGGCAGTCGGGACATTTCTCCCGCCAAGGATGGAAAAATCAAATACTACGGGGCACGGACTTGAAGTGAGAGCGGCAGAGGTTCTATGAGACAGAGAGTGTTTACACAGAGAGTGGTGAATCTGTGGAATTCTCTGCCACTGAGGGTAGTTGAAGCCACAGTTCATTGGCTATATTTAAGAGAGAGTTAGATGTGGCCTTTGTGGCTAAAGGGATCAGGGGGTATGGAGAGAAGGCAGGTACAGGATACTGAGTTGGATGATCAGCCATGATCACATTGAATGGCGAATGGTGCAGGCTCGAAGGGCCGAATGGCCTCTACTCCTGCACCTGTTTTCTATGTTTCTATGTCCATTAGCACTAATGTGCTTCACTCTGGGAACAATTGACAATTTTACCGAAGCCAATTAAAGCCACAAATCCTGCACGTCTTTGGAGTGTGGGAGGAAACCGGAGCACCCGGAGTAAACCCACGTGGGTCATGGGGAGAGCGTGCAAACTCCCAACAGACAGCGCCCGTGGTCAGGATAGAATCCGGGTCTCTGGCGCTGTGAGGCAGCAACTCTACCGCTGCGCTTCTTCCTGCAATAGAGTTGGGGAAGTGATCCCCCACAGTTAATGTTCTATGTTTCTATGAGACGGGGAAGGGCAAAAGATTCAGATGTAAGAAAGATACTTCTTCCCCAAGACGGATGTGGTGAGCGGGGGGGAAGTTCCGGCAGATGCTGACGTTGCGGGGAGAGAGGGTTGAGACAAGCTTAATTCTTTGTAATGTTGCTAAGTGATGACGATTCATCGCGGGGGGAAACCCCAGGGCAAGGGGGCAGCGAGCGGCAGCTGCAACTAGTCCCAGCCCCACTGGTTCAGTCGGCACAGCTGAAACTACAGGGAGTCCACAATGGACTGTCCCACAACCCCCACACACACACACACACACACCACAACCATGGAGCCAAGCAGCAGAGGCTCCTACCATCGCCATTGTGCCTGTGAAGTCTCTCTAAACATCTCTCCCTCTGCCCAGCCACAATGAAGCCAGAGTCTGTTCCAATTCAATCAAGCCAATACTTCTCATTTCCTGTGTTTAAGAGGGAACTGCAGATGCTGGAGAATCGAAGGTTACACAAAAAAGCTGGAGAAATTCAGCGGGTGCAGCAGCATCTATGGAGCGAAGGAAATAGGCAACGTTTCGGGCCGGACCCCTTCTCATTTCCTCTCAGCTTCAGATGTCAATTGTTTAACCCACTGAAGGAAGGATGATGTATTTCCATGTAGACAGATATGCTGGAGAAACTCAGCAGGTGCGGCAGCATCTATGGAGCGAAGGAAATAGGCAACGTTTCGTCCCGAAACGTTGCCTATTTCCTTCGCTCCATAGATGCTGCCGCGCCCGCTGAGTTTCTCCAGCATTTTTGTCTACCTTCGATTTTCCAGCATCTGCAATTCCTTCTTGAACATGATGTATTTACACACTGTAAATGCCTCGATCGTAATTATGTTTTAATACAGACAATAGGTTCAGGAGTAGGCCATTCGGCCCTTCGAGCCAGCAGCGCCATTCATTATGATCATGGCTGATCATCCCCAATCAGTACCCCGTTCCTGCCTTCTCCCCATATCCCTTGACTCCGCTATTTTTAAGAGCTCTATCTAACTCTCTTGAAAGCATCCAGATAATTGGCCTCTGCTGCCTTCTGAGGCAGAGAATTCCACAGACTCACAACTCTATTGATGAAAAAGTTTTTCCTCGTCTCCGTTTGAAATGGCCTACCCCTTATTCTTGAACTGTGGCCCCTAGTTCTGGACTCCCCCAACATCGGAGACAAACCCTGTTTCCTGCCTCTAGCGTGTCCAATCTCTTAATAATCATATGTTTCAATAAGATGCCCTTTCATCCTTCTAATTTCCAGTATATACAAGCCTAGCCACTCCATTCTATCAAGATATGACAGTCCCGCCATCCTGGGAATTAACCTTATAAACCTACGCTGCACTCCCTCAATAGCAAGAATGTCCTTCCTCAGATTTGGAGACCAAAACTGCACACAATACTCCAGGTGTGATCTCACTGGGTCCCTGTACAACTGCAGAAGGACCTTTTTGCTCCTAGACTTAACTCCTCTTGCTATGAAGGCCATTGTGCCATTTGTCTTTCTGCTGACTGGTGCAATCAACGAAAGCTTTTCACTGTACCTCGGTACACGTGACACTAAGCTAAAACTAACTGGGGCTGGAGGGGGAAGCTGGGGGCATAGAATAGTCCAAAATGGGTGAAAGGAAACAGCTAAATCCATGAGTGGCATTTAGACCAGGGTGACATCAGCGGCAACAGCCGGCTCGACTTGGAAGTGAAAGCGTCACCTCACTGAAAACATTTAGCTGTATTACCGCTGGTGAAATTCCCCACAATGACGAGTGGAGGCTCCACCCACACACTCGGGAACCTTGTACATCTGAAACTGGTGAGGGCAGAGCACTGAAGGGGCAGCATGGTGGCAGGGCGGTGGAGTTGCTGCCTCACAGCGCCAGAGACCCGCGTTCCATCCTGACTACGGGTGCTATCTGCGCGGAGATTTTACGCTCTCCCCGTGACCTGCGCCGGTTTTCTCCCCCACTCTAGAGACGTGCAGGTTTGTAGGTTTAATCGGCCTTGGTACCATTGTCAATTGTCCCTAGTGTGTGTGTGTGTTTGTATGCTACATACCCACTATGAAACATATTGAAGATTGTTCAGGGTTTGGACACACTAGAGGCAGGAAACATGTTCCCGATGTTGGGGGAGTCCAGAACCAGGGGCCACACAGTTTAAGAATAAGGGGTAAGCCATTTAGAACGGAGACGAGGAAACACTTTTTCTCACAGAGAGTGGTAAGTCTGTGGAATTCTCTGCCTCAGAGGGCGGTGGAGGCCGGTTCTCTGGATGCTTTCAAGAGAGAGCTAGATAGGGCTCTTAAAAATAGCGGAGTCAGGGATATGGGCAGGAACGGGGTACTGATTGGGGATGATCAGCCATGATCACATTGAATGGCGGTGCTGGCTCGAGGGGCAAAATGGCCTCTACTCCTGCACCTGTTGTCTATTGTTACATTATGGGCCGAATGGCCCGTTCCTGTACTGTACTCTTCTCCATTCAATCCTTGATGGCAGAACACAACCAATGTGTCCACAACCATTCACCCACTGGAGACTCGCGACAAGTATAAACCTAAACTGACCTCAATTTGTGCAGTGGAGAGATAAGTTTTTTTGGCCTTCCATCACAGCGATGTGATGGATGTTTATGTAAATTATGTTGTGTCTTGGGTCTATTTGTTTGTAATGTATGGCTGCAGAAACGTCATTTCGTTTGGACCTCAAGGGGTCCAAATGACAATTAAATTGAATCTTGAATCGATCTTGAATTTATCCCTGACCATTCCTTTGCCCTTAGTATGCCTATAGAATGCCTTTGAATTTACCCCAAACCTGTCTGCCAGTGATACATCATCACCCCTCTTAACTTTCCTAATTATTGTTGTAAGCACCTCCGTAGGCTTTATACTGTTGATGGGTCTCCTGCCATTAGCTCCCAATACATAGAAACAAAGAAAATAGGTGCAGGAGGAGGCCATTCGGCCCTACGAGCCAGCACCGCCATTCATTGTGATCATGGCTGATCGTCCCCAATCAATAACCCGTGCCTGCCTTCTCCCCATATCCCCTGACTCCACTAGCCCCTAGAACTCTATCTAACTCTTTCTTAAATCCTTTATTTATTTATTTTTAAAATCACAATTTAAGTTTTATTGAATGATAGTTTTAAAACCAACCAATGCGTGTCATAAGTTTCCGTTTTGTCGTCTCTGCCAGCCGGCACCATCCCTAGGGCTTGCTGTCCTTGTCCATTACATGCACCAACCCTAGGGCTTGCTGTCCTGGTCCATAACATTGTCAATGAAAGAGAGTTGTACATGTTCACTGTCATCACAGGTCTAGTGACAGTTCTCTATTTACTACCAAACAACATTATTGAAACTTGGCTGCTTACTGTAGTGGAGATGTATTGACACTGGCTCCAGCACTGGGCGGGACTCCCGCTGCCTTGTTCACTCAGGCCCAGATGCACAAACAGTGGTCTTCTTTCCCCAGTCCAGCTGTCCTGACACAATCTCCTCACAATAGTCCAGCTGTTTTTAACGCTCTCTTGTTGACCAAATTAACCCAACTGCTATGACACCGTCTGACACTGTGGTGGCGCAGCGGTAGAGTTGCTGCCTTACAGCGCTTACAGCGCCAGGGACCCAGGTTCGATCCTGTCCACGCACGCTTGCCTGTACGGAGTTTGTACATTCTCTGCGTAGGTTTTCTCCCAGAACTTCGGCTTCCTCCCACACTCTAAAGACATCCGGGTTTGTAAATTAATTGGCTTGGCATAAATGTTTAAATTGTTCCTGGTGCAGGATGGTGTTAGTGTGCGGGGATCGCTGGTCGGTGCGGACTCGGTGGGCCGAAGGGCCTGTTTCCGTACTGTATCTTGAAACTAAACTACCTGTTCACAATAATCCAGCTGTTCTGACATCACCTGTTCACAATAATCCAGCTGTTCTGACACCACCTGTTCACAATAATCCAGCTGTTCTGACACCACCTGTTCACAATAATCCAGCTGTTCTGACAACACCTGTTCACAATAATCCAGCTGTTCTGACACCACCTGTTCACAATAATCCAGCTGTTCTGACAACACCTGTTCACAATAATCCAGCTGTTCTGACACTACCTGTTCACAATAATCCAGCTGTTCTAACACTACCTGTCCACAACAGTCCAGCTGTGCTGCCACTATTCTGTTCACCCCTGCTGGCTGTACAGGTTTGACCGATATAGACACTGCTGGGTCCACAGTGCTGCAGCGGGTGTGTTTGCCGGCCAGATGTGCTGAAATCAGTTCCATATCGTCCAGCTGTGCCGCCACTCTGTTCAATCCGGCCCAGCTGCTGTGACAGTAGTGTGTCAGAAAGAACTGCAGACGGTGGTTTAAACCGAAGATAGACACAACAAGCTGGAGTAACTCAGCGGGACAGGCAGGAGGGTCTCTGGAGGGATGGGAGTGGGTGACGTTTCGGGGTCTCTACCTGAAACACGTCACCTGTTACTTTTCTCCAGAGATGCTGTCTGAGCCGCTGGAGTTACTCCAGCTTTTCGTGTCTGCACTGACAATGGTGCCGTTCGTTATTGACAAGCAGCACTGCCGTTAGCCCGTAGACTCTCACCACACGGACAACCCGGGGGGAATTCCCGGACCTGCCGGGGGGGGTTGGATGCATCCTTGGTTGGGATTCATAACTTCATAAGTGATAGGAGCAGCATCAGGCCATTCGGCCCATCAACTCTACTCCGCCATTCAATCTCGCCCTCTCACCCCCCCCATTCTCCTGCCTTCTCCCCATAACCCCAGACAGTTGCACTAATCAAATTGCTATATGGATTAGATTGTAAAATTGTTATTTAATATTTAGTATGAAGAGTGTTACGGTGTTGGGTGAGTTGGCATTGTTTAATTTGTAAATATGATGGTTGTAAACAATTCAATACATTTATTTTTGGTTTAAGAAACACAGTAGTATGCGACAGGTTGTGACTCAGCGAGTCTAAAACCAGCTGTGCACCATAATCCAGCTGTGCTGACACATGCCCCTCACTCACTCCACCCCAGCTGTGTTGTAAACCCTCGCGGCTGTGCATTCTCTGGTGTGTTCACTAGTGTTCAGCTGCACTTGCACTAATTCAGTGGCACAAACACACTTCAGCCCGGATGTGTCGTTCAGTCTGGCTCGTGAGAACCAACACATCCGCTCATATTAGTCTAATTACTAAGCGACATTTCTGGCCCGTCATAGTCAGGCTGTGCTGGGAATACAATGTTCAGCTTCATGCTGCTGCTGCCCCCGCCGTCACCAGATTGTCAACACTAGCCTGTTCACTGTGATGCCTTGTAATGACAATAGACAACAGACAATAGGTGCAGGAGTAGAGGCCATTCAGCCCTTCGAGCCAGCACCGCCATTCAATGCGATCATGGCTGATCATCCCCAATCAGTACCGCGTTCCTGCCTTCTCCCCATATCCCCTGACTCCGCTAGTTTTAAGAGCATAGAAACATAGAAATTAGCTCTCTCGGCCCTTCGAGCCTGCAAAGCCATCCAGAGAACATGCTTCTGAGGCCAACTCAGTATTCCACCTGCCTCACCATACCCTCTGTGAGAAAAAGGGTTTCTCTCTCTTGAAAGCATCCAGAGAACCTGGCCCTCTGAGGCCCTTCCACAAACTCACCACTCTCTGTGAGAAAAAGTGTTTCCTCGTCTCCGTTCTAAATGGCTTACTCCTTATTCTTAAACTGTGTGGCCCCTGGTTCTGGACTCCCCCAACATCAGGAACATGTTTCCTGCCTCCAGTGTGTCCAAGCCCTTAATAATCTTATATGTTTCAATAGGCCGAGACCCTTCTTCAGACCCAAAAACGTCACCCATTCCTTCTCGCCAGAGATGCTGCCTGTCCCGCTGAGTTACTCCGGTATTTTGTGTCTACCTTCGATTTAAACCAGCATCTGCAGTTCCTCCCTGCCCAGAAACGTTTAGTTTCAAAATACAGCGCGGGTAACAGATCCTTCAGCCCACCGAGTTCTGGATGGCCAGCGATCTCCCATATACTAACACTATCCTACACATACCAGAGATAATGTAACATTTATACCAAGTCAATTAAACTACAAACCTGCACATCTTTGGAGTGAGTGTGGGAAGAAACCGGCGATCCTGGAGAAAACCCATGTAAGTCCCGGGGGATTTTAATGTTAGTTTTAGTTTTAGAGATACAGCATGGAAACAGGCCCTTCAGCCCACCGAGTTCAGACCGACCAGCAATCCCCGCATATTAACACTATTCTGCACAACCCTGGGACAAGATAGACAGGGATAGACAGAGTTGACGTGGATAAGCTTTTCCCACTGAGTAGGGAAGATTCAAACAAGAGGACATGACATGAGAATTAAGGGACAGAAGTTTAGGGGTAACATGAGGGGGAACTTCTTTACTCAGAGAGTGGTGGCTGTGTGGAATGAGCTTCCAGTGAAGGTGGTGGAGGCAGGTTCGATTTTATCATTTAAAAATAAATTGGATAGGTATATGGACGGGAAAGGAATGGAGGGTTATGGTCATAGAAACATAGAAATTAGGTGCAGGAGTAGGCCATTCGGCCCTTCGAGCCTGCACCGCCATTCAATATGATCATGGCTGATCATCCAACTCAGTATCCCGTACCTGCCTTCTCTCCATACCCTCTGATCCCCTTAGCCACAAGGGCCACATCCAACTCCCTCTTAACTATAGCCAATGAACTGGCCTCGACTACCCTCTGTGGCAGAGAGTTCCAGAGATTCACCACTCCCTGTGTGAAAAAAGTTCTTCTCATCTCGGTTTTAAAGGATTTCCCCCTTATCCTTAAGCTGTGACCCCTTGTCCTGAGTGCAGGTAGATGGGACTAGGGGAGAATACGTGTTTGGCACGGACTAGAAGGGCCGAGATGGCCTGTTTCCGTGCTGTAATTGTTATATGGTTATATGGTTAATTTATACAAAGACAATTAACCTACAAACCTGCACGTCTTTGGAGTGTGGGAGGAAACCGAAGATCACGGGGAGAACGTGCAAACTCCGTACAGACAGCACCCTGTGAGGCAGCAACTCTACCGCTGCACCACCGTGCCACTGCTCTTCATGCCGATGGATCTGGAGGGTGGCGAACAGTACACAGCAAACACAAGACCCACAACTGCCAAATATGCCTCTGTTTGCAAAAATCTGCAGCTGTGTCAAATCAAGCAATCTGTCCAGATAGCAGATAGCGCAAACATGTCCTCCTCATCAGATCATGTCGCTGGTATCTTGGTTCAAAACTTGCAAATTCATGGGGGAAAAGTTTTAAAGGGTGTCAAATTTCACAGCTAATATTAATCAAACTTCTATCGAGTACCCGCAAATTAGCGGGGGCCTTTATTCCAAACACCCTGCATTGGCTCTTCAGTTTTGTTTATTGTCGGTAGACAAAAGTGCTGGAGAAGCTCAGCAGGTGCAGCAGCATCTATGGAGCGAAGGAAATAGGCACGTTTCGGGTTCTTCAGCACTTACAGGTACAGGTACTAGTGGGAAAGGTGTAGGAAATGGGGGCAAATTGGAGGAACAGCCAAAGTCTGCACCCCGGGGGCTTCTCGACACTTTTGTTAGTCATGCTGTCTCCTCCCACCCCCAGGTACACCCACCCCCCCGATCAGTCTGAAGAAGGGTTTCGGCCCGAAAAGTTGCCTGTCCAGAGGGAGGCTGGGCTTTTTTGTGTAACCTTCGATTCTCCAACACTGGGGGCAAATGCAGGTAGGTGGGACCAGTGTAGATGGGACATGTTGGTCAGTTTAGGCAAGTTGGGCCTGTTTCCATGCTGTATGAGTCTATGAAGCCCAGGAAATGGTCAGGGCAAGAGTTTAAATACCTTTGTGTGTCGGCCAGCGGTGGGCTCTTCAGACCGCGGGGCTTGGAGCAGCTTGAATGAAGTGTGCTGGGGCTGTGGGACATCATGCCCGGAGAGCCCGGGCTCTTTAAGTGCTTGTTGGGGCTCGAGTTCTTCTGGGCCCGAGCTGGCTTCTGCGAACCGGCCAACATTTTGCTGTCGGCCAGCCGAGTCTTCTCCTTCTTGTTTTTCTTCTGACAACCGAACTGCTCCAGGATGGGGAGCTCCTGTGGCACGGAGGGAACCCGCTGAGGGTCAGCCTGCTCCTGTTGCCGGTACTCTCTCATCTCCTGCGCTCACTGAGGGGGAGAGAGGGAGAGAGAGAGGAGAGAGAGAGAGGGACGTCAAATTAAAGAGCAAAAAATAAAATCCACCACAAATATCACCTGGCGCCAGAAACATAACCCGGAGCCAAGAAACCTCTGAGTTGCAGCAATATTTACTTCATCGCACCGTCCATCCAGTCCCAGTCAAGGCCAACATTCCATTTGCCTTCAAAGTCACTTGCCAAACTGGCTTGGAAATTTTTCCGAGTCTTGTACAATGCGTCTGATTGTCTTCTAATCTCCAAACGCCAACACAAACGTCACAAAGAAGGGTCTCGACCCGAAACGTCACCCGTTCCTTCTCTCCAGAGATGCTGCCTGTCCCGCTGAGTTACTCCAGCATTTTGTGTGTCTATCTTCGGTTTAAACCAGCACCACCTGCAGTTCCTTCCCACAGACTTCGCCGTCTCGTGTCATTTAAGCAATCTCGTTTTTCTATACTTCCTCCCGAAACATTTTTAAGAAGGAACTGCAGATGCTGGAAAATCGAAGGTAGACAAAAATGCTGGAGAAACTCAGCGGGTGCAGCAGCATCTATGGAGCGAAGGAAATAGGCAACGTTTCGGGACAAAACATCTATGGAAACATCTATGGAGCGAAGGAAATAGGCAACGTTTCGGGCCGAAAACATCTATGGAGCGAAGGAAATAGGCAACGTTTCGGGCCGAAACATCTATGGAGCGAAGGAAATAGGCAACGTTTCGGGCCAAAACATCTATGGAGCGAAGGAAATAGGCAACGTTTCGGGCCGAAACATCTATGGAGCGAAGGAAATAGGCAACGTTTCGGCCCGAAACCTTCGGTTTCGGCCCGAAACGTTGCCTATTTCCTTCGCTCCATAGATGCTGCTGCACCCACTGAGTTTCTCCAGCATTTTTGCCCTCCCAAAAAATAACCCCCACCTAATTATATTTACCTTTTTGCCCACAAGCATCTCGGACCGTTTCAAACCGCCTAGAGTCTCTTTGTGCACTGCTCATAAATTACCTCAACAACTAAAACTTAGCAGTTCTGCAAACATTCACACATTATGCGTGGCTCCCTTCATTTACATCATTTATATGGGGTGTAAAAAGGCTGAGGTCCCAAACAATGGCCCCTGAGGCAAAGATACCACTTAAAAGTTTACAACTTGGTGACCTCGTTTATTCTTTGTATTCTCTCCTGTTAACCAACCCTCCCCTATTCATGGGAAAAGAAAAGACTGGAGTGTGCTGGTGTAGCTCGTTGGGTCGGGCAGTATCTCTGGATAACATGAATAGGTGGCTGTTTCAGGTTGGGGCCCTTCTTCAGACTGATTCTTCTATGGACTAGTCATGGAAATAGTTATTCTCAATATCCAGACTGGATAGACTCGGTTTGTACACGCTAGAATTTAGAAGATTGAGGGGGGATCTTATACAAACTTACAAAACTCTTAAGGGGTTGGACAGGCTAGATGCAGGAAGATTGTTCCCAATGTTGGGGAAGTCCTGGACAAGGGGTCACAGCTTAAGTCAAGTCAAGTCAAGTCAAGTTTATTTGTCACATACACACATTGTCACATACACAGGGCTTAAGGATAAGGGGGAAATCTTTTCGGACCGAGATGAGGTAAACATTTTTTACACAGAGTGGTGATTCTGTGGAATTATCTGCCACAGAAGGTAGTTGAGGCCACAGTTCGTTGGCTATATTTAAGAGCGAGTTAGATGTGGCTAAAGGGATTAGGGGGTATGGAGAGAAGGCAGGTACAGGATACTGAGTTGGATGATCAGCCATGATCATATTGAATGGCGGTGCAGGCTTGAAGGGCCGAATGGCCTCTACTCCTGCACCTATTTTCTATGTTTCTATGTTTTTATGTTATCAGTTGTAGTGTTGTGTGGCAACCAATCCTGTCTGTGACACCTTAATGAAGGTCTTAGACCAGACGTGGGGAACATTTTCAAGTTGGAATGCCGCATTAAGTTAGCTGTAATCTAATAAGGCCGCATCCAAGAAACCTCAATTAGATATACTTCAAAATGTACATTATTTTGTTAAAATAGCCCTCGTGACTTACTAATGTTTTAATTGTGGCTGTCAGTCGGGGAGGATTATTTAGTTGAATCTTCTTTTACTCTTTGGTATTTTAAATACGTTCATTTTAAGATTAAAATAAAAATAATAAAAGACGAACAAAAACATATTAATAAAAATAAAAGGATTTGTTCTACAAAATTTGGATTCATTCAAAAGGCCGCGCTTAATGGCCTCAAAGGCCGCAGGTTCCCCACCCCTGTCTTAGGTAAACCAGAAACAAAAACGGGTCTGAAGAAAGGTTTCGGGACGAAATGTTGCCTATTTCCTTCGCTCCATAGATGCTGCTGCACCCACTGAGTTTCTCCAGCTTTTTTGTGTACACAACATACATCTATCTGCTCCCCTTTAGAAACGTAGAAACATAGAAAATAGGTGCAGGAATAAGCCATTCGGCCCTTCGAGCCTGCACCGCCATTCAATATGATCATGGCTGATCATCCAACTCAGTATCCCGTACCTGCCTTCACTCCATACCCCCTGATTCCTTTAGCCACAAGGGCCACATCTAACTCCCTCTTAAATATAGCCAATGAACTGTGGCCTCAACTACCTTCTGCGGCAGAGAATTCCAGAGATTCACCACTCTCTGTGTGAAAAAAGTTTTCCTCATCTCGGTCCTAAAAGATTTCCCCCTTATCCTTAAACTATGGCCCCTTGTCCTGGACTTCCCCAACATCGGGAACAATCTTCCTGCATCTAGCTTGTCCAACCCCTTAAGAACTTTGTAAGTTTCTATAAGATCCCCCCTCAATGTTCTAAATTCTAGCGAGTCCATCCTGCCAGTCAAATCTACAAGGCAGGCCAACATGTTAAAAACCGTTTCACTTTCATAAAACCATGTTTACTTTGCTTTGCAGATACAGCGTGGAAACAGTCCCTTCGGCCCTTCGAGTCCGTGCCGACCAGCGATCCCCACTCATTAACACTACCCTACACGCACACATTCGGGAGAATTTTTACACATACCAAAACAATTAACCTAGAAACCTGAATGTCTTTGGAGTGTAGGTAGAAAAGCTACGAGGTCACGGGGAGAATGTACAAACTGCGTACAGACACCACCCATAGTGGGATTTGAACCCAGCTCTCTGGGGCTGCCCCGGCTGTAAGGCCGCTACAATACCGCTGTGCCACCGGGCCGCCCTGTATTTGTTAGCAGCATCTAATCATGTTATACTTGTTAAGCACCAAGATTTATCATTTCCATTAATAATGGATTCCAACTTTATCCCAACATCTTCTATCAACATAATTGGTCTTTTCCTGCTTCTCATTAGGCAGCAGATATTAAAGCTTGCAAGCACATACTGCCAGATTCAAGAACAGCCACTGTCAGTCTCATCAACAGAGCTCTCACAAGCTAAGGGTATATTCCCGATCCTCCAGTCTACCTCGTGCAGACCTTGCACTTTTCTTTACCTGCACTTTATCTGCAGCTATAACACTCCATCCTGCAATTGAGACTTTAGAGAAACAGCACGGGAACAGACCCTTCGGCCCACCGAGTCCGTGCCGACCAGCGATCACCAATTAGCCAACAAATCCGCACGTCTTTGGAGCGTGGGGAGAAAACCCAGGGTCACGGGAAAACTCCGTACAGACATCACCCGTAGTTGGGATCGAACCCGGATCTCCAGAGCAACTCTACTGCTGCGCCACTGTGATGCCCACAACTATAAGGTCATAAGGAATAGGAGTAAAATGAGGCCATTCGGCCCATCGAGTCTGCTCCGCCATTCAATCCTGGCTGATCTATCTCTCCCTCCTGACCCCATTCTCCTGCCTTCTCCCCATTACTTCTGATACCTGTAATAATCAACGATGCATGGTTTCCATTGGCACTACCTGTTGAGCTGGCCGATGGTTTGATTGTACTCAAGTACGGCACGCTGGAGCCTGATGAGACTGTATCTTACAGCAACACGTGACATCAATAAACCAACACCAATGGAGATTCCTTTACTGAGGTGACCAATTAATCCTGTTTTATTACACATCCTAAAATAGCCGCTTCACTGAATGGGTTCACTAAATATTCTTCCAGGAACCGTCTCAAATGCATTCCATGACCTCATCTGTTGCTCATATGATTTGACCAGTTTAGTTTAGTTTAGAGATACAGCGCGGAAACAGGCCCACCGAGTCCGCCCCGACCAGCGATCCCCGCACAGTGACACAATCCTACACACACTGGGGACAATTTACATTTATACCACGCCAATCAACCTACAAACCTGTACGTCTTTGGAGTGTGGGAGGAAACCGGAGATCTCGGGGGTCTCGGGGAAAACCCACGCAGGCCACGGGGAGGAACGTACAAGCTCCGTACAGACAGCACCCGTAGTCGGGTTCGAACCCGGGTCTCTGGCGCTACGAGCGCTGTAAGGCAGCAACTCTACCGCTGCGCCACCGTGTTTGAAAGTTGACAGTACAGCGTTGCAAATAGTGAACACGAGAAGCTGCCAGCTGCAGAACCACAGGGCAAGAACCTTAAAGTCACATCATACAAATGAGTTTGTTTTTGGTCAATCTGAGCTCACCAGGCCAAATGGGCAACTGCAGATTTCTATTATTCTACCACTTTGGACCAACGATATCTAAAGTTTCACAAGTGAGGTTCTCCCAGCCTTGTGTCTGGGGCACAGACAGACAATGACCGTCACGGACTGCATGCCGGCTAATATGACAAACTAGAGAGGGCCAGACAATTTGTTTCGTTCCCACAAATGCAATTGGGAGGAAATGACACAATAATCCCACATGCTGCATCTCTGAATGCCGATGTGTTCACAACACTGCCACTTGACTAAATGTTGCTAGTCACTGCTCTGGTGAAGAGCAATTGAAGCATTCAAACGGCGTAAAGGCTGGGCACTGGGGACAGGCAGCACCAAGTGGATTTCCACCTGTTTAGATGTGTTGCATTCAGCAGCTTAGCTTAGTTTATATCCATTTAGAGGTACAGCGTGGAAACAGGCTCTGTGACGATCAGCGATCCCCGCACATTAACACTGACACACGCACACACACACACACACACACACACATGCACGCACACACGCACGCACACACACACACACATATAGACGCACGCACACACACACACACACACACACACACACACACACACATATATAGACGCACGCACACACACACACACACACACACACATACAGACGCACACACACACACACACACACACACACACACACACACACACACATATAGACACACACATACACACATATATACACACACACACACACACACACACACATATACACACACACACACACACACACACACACACACACACACACACACACAGATAATTTACATAAATAGCAAGCCATTTAACCTACAAAATTGTTTAAGAAGGAACTGCAGATGCTGGAAAATCGAAGGTAGATAAAAGTGCTGGAGGAACTCAGCGGGTGCAGCAGCATCTATGGAGCGAAGGAATTAGGCAACGTTTAGGGCTGAAACTCCAGGGATGTGCAGGTTTGAAGGTTAATTGGCTTGGTAAATGTGTAACTCGATTTTTGTCCCGTCCCACCCCCTCCCCTGACATCAGTCTCGACCTGAAACGTCACCCGTTCCTTCTCTCCGGAGATTCTGCCTGACCCGCTGAGTTACTCCAGCATTTTGTGTCTGCCTTCGATTTATACCAGCATCTGCAGTTCTTTCTTACACATTTTGTGATTTGTCCCTAGTGTGTGCAGGATAGTGTTAGTGTGCGGGGATCGCTGGTCGGTGCGGACTCGGTGGGCCGTAGGGCCTGTTTCCGTGCTGTATCTCTAAACTAAACTAAACATCACCCATTCCTTCTATCCAGAGATGCTGCCTGACCCGCTGAGTTACTCCTGCAACCTGTGTCTGTCCCAGAATGATCCTATTTAATGTGGTGTCAGACTGGTAAAAGACATCGCACTGCATCCACAGTTCCCTATCAGAACACCTGATTATAAATTCCCCACCTTCTTTAATGAGTTTAACTTTAATCTATTTAAGATCCTTACTGAAGATACTCCAATCAGGCAGTTTCTTATGCAGTTGGAAAGCAGGCGGTGAGCGATGAGAGAGCCGGATAGTAAAGCATTCTCCTTCCTCCCGCAGTGTGCTGGGTACTCACTGGTCTGCGAAAACAAAAACAGAAACATGAATGAGTGACCCTGTCTGCATCCGACCCCGAGATGTAACCAAACTCCTGTCAACTGATCGTCTGGTAGGGGGAGCTCCTGAGCCTGCCCTCCGACACACTTAAACCTCCCCAAACAGCTGTAGCAATGATCTTTGCTACCAATGGTCTGCTGTAGATTCAGTAACAACCATCTTCTCACTCTGACAAGAAACGGCACCACATATTCTTGCTGTTGAGGGAGTGCAGCGTAGGTTATAACATAGAAACATAGAAAATAGGTGCAGGAGTAGGCCATTCGGCCCATCGAGCCTGCACCGCCATTCGATATGATCATGGCTGATCATCCAACTCAGTATCCCATCCCTGCCTTCTCTCCATATCCCCTGATCCCTTTAGCCACAAGGGCCCCATCTAAAATTATAGCCAATGAACTGGCCTCAACTACCTTCTATGGCAGAGAATTCCACAGATTCACCACCCTCTGTGTAAAAAATGATTTTCTCATCTCGGTCCTAAAAGATTTCCCCCTTATCCTTAGACTGTGACCCCTAGTTCTGGACTTCCCCAACATCGGGAACAATCTTCCTGCATCTAGCCTGTCCAACCCCTTAAGAATTTTGCAAGTTTCTATAAGATCCCCCCTCAATCTTCTAAATTCTAGCGTGTACAAGCCGAGTCTATCCAGTCTTTCTTCATCGTATGAAAGTCCTGCCATCCCAGGAATCAGCCCGGTGAACCGTCCCTGTACTCCCTCTATGGCAAGAATGTCTTTCCTCAGATTAGGAGACCAAAACTGTACGCAATACTTACAGGTTTACAAGGTTAATTCCCGGGTTGGCGGGACTGTCATATGCTGAGAGAATGGAAAAGCTGGGCTTGCACACTCTGGAGTTTAGAAGGACGAGAGGGTATCTCATTGAAACATATAAGATTGTTAAGGGCTTGGACAGGCTAGAGGCAGGAAACGTGTTCCCGATGTTGGGGGAGTCCAGAACCAGGGGCCACAGTTTAAGAATAAGGGGTAAAGCCATTTAGAACGGAGACGAGGAAACACTTTTTCTCACAGAGAGTGGTGAGTCTGTGGAATTCTCTGCCTCAGAGGGCGGTGGAGGCAGGTTCTCTGGATGCTTTCACGAGAGAGCTAGATAGGGCTCTTAAAAATAGCAGAGTCAGGGGATATGGGGAGAAGGCAGGAACGGGGTACTGATTGGGGATGATCAGTCATGATCACATTGAATGGCGGTGCTGGCTCGAAGGGCCGAATGGCCTACTCCTGCACCTATTGTCTATTGTCTATTTTGATTTGGCAGTGGTACGTACGTCGACTTGTCGAACTTCAAGTAGCCCTTGCATTCCCCCTCCATCCCCTTCCCCTTCCCAGTTCTCCCGCCAGTCTTACTGTCTCCGACTACATTCCATCTCTGTGCCACCCACTCCCGACATCAGTCTGAACAAGGGACACGACCCGAAACATCACCCATTCCTTCTCTCCAGGGATGCTGCCTGTCCCGCTGAGTGACTCCAGCATTTTGTGTCTATCTTCGATTTAAACCAGCATCTGCAGTTCTTTCCGTCTCATTCTGACTGCCGTTCTCAGACATCAACTCCTTGTACCAGGTTTAGGGCACGTTAGCACAAAGAGCTGCCGATACTGGTTAGCACACAGAAGGGTCACAAGTGCTGGAGTAACCCAACATGTCGGACAGCGCCTCTGGAGAACGTGGACAGGTGACGATTCAGGTCGATTCCCTTCGTCAGACTGAATTAGGGCGGAACGATGGCGCAGCGGTAGAGTTCCTGCTTCACAGCGCCAGAGACCCGGGTTCGATCCTGGCTAGGGGCGCTGTCTGTACGGAGTTTGTACGTTCTCCCCGTGACTGCGTGGGCTTTCCCCAGGCACTCCAGTTTTGTCCAAACACGCCAAGGACTGCTCTCACCCCAACCATGGACTGTTTACCCTCCTACCATCCGGGAGGCGCTACAGGTCTCTCCGTTGCCGAACCAGCAGGTCGAGGAACAGCTTCTTTCCGGCGGCTGTCACTCTACTCAACAACGTACCTCGGTGACTGCCAATCACCCACCCCCCCGGACACTTATTATTTTTTTATTCAAATCGTTTGCTATGTCGCTCTTCAAGGGAGATGCTAAATGCATTTCGTTGTCTCTGTACTGTACACTGACAATGACAATTAAAATTGAATCTGAATCTGAATCTGAATCTGAACAAAGACGTGCAGGTTTTCTAGGTTTATTGGCTTCGGTAAAAATTGTAAATTGTCCCTAGTGTGTGTAGGGCAGTGTTAGTGTTACGAGGCGATCTGGTGGGCACGGACTCGGTGGGCCGAAGGGCCTGTTTCCACTGTATCTCCAAAGTCCAAAGTCACCTATCCAGAGGCTGCCTGACCTGCTGAGTTACTCCAGCAATTTGTGCCCTTACAGGATAAAGCAGTAGATTGTGTCTGCTGATTAAACATATCAGATCCTGGGGGAATCTTGAGAGGGTGAGGGTGGAGAGAATATTGCCTCCTGTGGGAATCATTGTTGCAATATACAGGGCTACCCATGTAATAGGGTGGAGGTGAGGACTCATTTTGTTCACTGAATATATTTAAAACAGAAGTGGAATCATTCTCGATCACCAAGGGGGTGAGAAAATGACCCGGGGCGTTGGGAATGCAGAGTGGAGGTTGCAATCAGATCAGTCGTGATCTTATTAAACTGCAGGGCAGCTCTAGGGAAGGAGCTGTCGACTTCTGCTCTTTATTCGTGTGTTAAGTGGCCTTTGAATGGATCAACCGGGGAATTGCTGGGCAGTGACAGGGAGCAGTAAACCAGTACAGAACCATGTCCGAGAATAAGCCACCACTTCCCTGAATTAGGACTGAAGTGGCAAAGACTTTGGGCTTCAGCGATAAAGCTCCCAAACTGGCCCTTCGGCCCAACGAGTCCGCGCCGACCAGCGAAATCTCCAAATGCTAAAAGCCCTGTCCCACTGTACAAGTTAATTCCAAGAGTTCTCCCGAGTTTGCCCTGATTCGAACTCGGAGATTTAAGGTAATGGCCACTCGTCGGTACTCGGGGCTCTCGTGGACATTTATCATCATGTTGAAAAATCTTCACGAGTCTTCCCGAGCTTACCTGCCGTTAGCGAGTCTTCCCGAGCTTACCTGCGTTAGCGAGTCTTCCCGAGTACCTGCCGTTAGCGCTACGAGCCGCTAAGAGACGTCCCCGAGCTCCGACGTACCCGCTACTTTCATTCTCCGTGCTTACCACGAGTTTGATTTTTTTTTAAATTCGGGAGAGCTCTTGGAATGAACTCGTACCGTGGGGCGGGGGTATTACACGATGTTACACACACTTGGAACAATTTTACAATTTACCGAAGCCAATTAACCTACAAACCTGCACGTCTTTGGAATGTGGGAAGAAACGAAAGCACCCGGAGAAAACCCACGTGGTCACAGGGAGAACGTACAAACTCGGTACAGACAGCAGCCGCAGTCAAGATCAAACGCGAGTCTCTGGCGCTGTGAGGCAGGGGTGGTGTAATCTCTGACAATCTCTACGCTTAGCTTTCTCGCTTGCTAGTTTCATTCCCCGTTGCTGTTGAGAACTCTCAATATTGGGCAGATAAATCTCCTGTGCAGCGCAAGGCATGGCCATTGATATTGTGTACCTCAAGCCACCACGACAGCTTAAACCCCCCATACTGGCAATGTCCAGAAAAACGCCCTGGCGTACTCCTAATACAAGGAGATAACAAGATACCCAACACCAAACACACTAGTCCGAACAAACCCAGAATCTTTTCTCTGGAAATGCAGAATAATTTGATGTTCAATTACTTTGGATCTTGGTCGAATACATATGGAGAAGTAGTTCTGAATCTGTCGGGATTTTTAAGGCGTTGGAAGGAACTGCAGATGCTGGTTTACACCGAAGAGAGACACAAAATGCTGGAGTAACTGAGTGGGTCAGGCAGCATCTCTGGAGAAAGGGAATAGGTGACGGTTCTATATGACCCCGGCAGTCATCGAAAAAAAAAATCGCCAGGTGGGACAGGCCCTTAAGGATGAGCAAGCAAAGGTGGAGTCCACAATGGACCATTGTTTGGAAAGGTGATAACGAGTTAACAGTCAGTGAAGCTTCACAGGACGACTAGAGTGGGGGAGGGGATGCAGAGAGGAGGGATGCAAGGGGAACATGAAGTTAGTGAAATCAATATTCATACAGCTGGGTTGTCAGCTGCCCAAGCAAAATATGATGCGCTGTTCCTCCAATTTATGCTTGGCTTCACTCTGGAGGAGGCCCAAGACACAAAGGTCAGTGTGGGAATGAGAATGGGAGTTAAAGTGTTTCGCAACCGGGAGATCCAGCAGACCTAGCTGGGCCGAGCGTTAGTTTGGAGATACAGTGTTTGATGAAATTGTCGGTGAGTCTGTGCTTGGATACAAACCGAGGGATCACATCAGACTGAGCGAAGGGGCTCTGTGGAAACGATCGCCAAGTCTCGCAGTGAACACTGACTTACCGGGATGGACACAAACTGCAGAGGGGGGATCTTATAGAAACATATTAAATTATAAAGGGACTGGACAAGCTAGATGCAGGAAAAATGTTCCCAATGTTGGGCGAGTCCAGAACCAGGGGCCACACAGTCTTAGAATAAAGGGGTGGTCATTTAGGACTGAGGTGAGAAAAAAAATTCACCCAGAGAGTTGTGAATTTGTGGAATTCCCTGCCACAGAGGTCAGTGGAGGCCAAATCACTGGATGGATTTAAGAGAGAGTTAGATAGAGCTCTAGGGGCTGGTGGAGTCAAGAGATATGGGGAGAAGGCAGGCATGGGTTATTGATTGGGGACGATCAGCCATGATCACAATGAATGGCGGTGCTGGCTCGAAGGGCCGAATGGCCTCCTCCTGCACCTATTTTCTATGTATCTATGTATGCTGGAGTAACTCAGCCAGCCAGGCAGCATCTCTGGGGAGAAGGAACGGGCTGAGACCCTCATTTGAAGAAGGGTTGAGACCCAAAAGGTCACCCCCTTCCTTCTCTCCAGAGATGCTGCCTGTTCCGCTGAGTTACTCCAGCATCTTGTGTCTACCTTCGGTTTAAACCAGCATCTGCAGTGCCTTCACCAGGCTGTAGATCAGCTGGCATTAACTCATGGAGAACAGCTCTCCAGGCACTAATTCCCATGGGAGTAGAGTTTCACAGGCAACGACTGGCATGGAACAAGAATGTATCAGACATCGGTCGGTGTCAGAAAGGAAAGTGGGGTCTGTATTTCTCAGGAATGAAGCAGCCACATCTCGTGTCAACTCCCACCCCAATTTTCATCGCTAGCTGCGATGCAAACAGGTTTACATATTCATTTTTTTTTAATACAATCAGGATATTTGGCGGACAGAATATTTACTGGGGCTGGGTTTTTCAGCAGAGACAGGGCCCTCTGCACAGAGGCCTAGCCCAGCCCAGGGCCTGTTCGTTCAGGCCCAGCCTCACACAACAAGAGGCGCAGGAATTTGTATGTAAATTTTCATTCAGGCCCCGTCATTATTTACAGATGGGAAGTCTGCCCTTCCAGGAACAACGCAAAAATATTAAAAAAAGCGCCAATCACAAGGTTTCTCCGAAAAATTCAAACAGCCCCACTTTATTCGGCAGGGAAACGAAATGTTCAATTAGGGGCCCAGACTGAGGGGGAGAGGGGCGGGATTAGAGAAGGCAGGGAGGGGTGGGACAGAGAGCGGAGACTGGAATGGGCGAGTTGGGGGAGGAAGGGGGAGGGGGGGGGGGGGAAGTGGGGGGAGAGGGAGAGGAAGGGGGGGGGGAGAGGGAGAGAGAGAGTGAGAGCACAGAGGAGAGAAAGAGGGGAGCAGGCGATAGAGGTGGGGAGTCGGGGGGGGGAGAGAGGGTGGGGAGCAGAGAGGAAGGGGGGGAGAGGGAGAGAGAGAGTGAGAGAGCACAGAGGAGAGAGGGCAGGCAATAGAGGTGGGGGAGAGTGGGGGGGGGGAGGGGCAGAGGAGAGAGGAGAAGGGTGGGCAGGGGAGAGGGGGAGAGAGGTGGGGGGGGAGGCAGGGGGGAGAGGGGGGGAGAGAGGAGAGGAGGGGGGGGAGGAGGGAGGGGAGGGGAGGGGGAGGAGGGAGAGGGGGGGGGAGGAGGGAGAGGGAAGGGGGGGCAGGAGGAGATATGGGGAGAGATAGCAAGTTCGAAACCGGCTTCAACTGAACATTCAACAATCGCAAGTCAACCCCTGATCCAGTTATTGGAACAGCAAGGAGATGAGAAGCTAACGTGGATGCCACTGGCCCTCCCTCCCGCTCAGGCACCCACCCACCCACCCACGAGATCCCCTCAGGCCAGAGATACAAAGCTACTGTGAACTATTTTTAATGGATATTAATAATTTACCATCCTGCCTCATCCCAAAGCACCCGTTCCAACCTGGGACAATGCTGTATAGCCATGTTAAGTTCATGCGTACACCCTTGCTCAGGGGGGGCGGGGGACACACAAGGGCAAGGTGAGGCAGAGGTAAGGGCCCATTGAGAGAGAGAGGCAAGAATGGAGGACCAGAGGGCCGGTGCCCTCACTCTCCAGAGACAGAAGCTTAGTTTAGTTTAGTGATACGGCACGGAAACAGGCCCTTCGGCCCATCGAGTCCGCACCGACCAGCGATCCCCGCACACTAACACTATCCTACACACGCTATGGACAATTTTTACACATACACCAAGCCTGTACATCTTTGGAGTGTGGGAGGAAACTGAAGATCTTGGAGAAAACCCACACAGGTCGAAGGGAGAACGTGCAAACTCCGTACAGGCAGAGTTTGTACCTTCTCCTTGTGTGGAATTCTTTGCCACAGAAGGCTGCTGAGACCAAGTCATTTTTAAGGCATAAATAGATAGATTCTTGATTAATACGGGTGTCAGAGGTTATGGGGAGAAGGCAGGAGAATGGGGTTGCGAGGGAGAGATAGGTCAGCCATGATTGAATGGTGGAGTGGACTTGATGGGCCGAATGGCCTAATTCTACTATTCCTTATGACTGTATGAGAAGAGCAAAGGGCCGGGGCCATCGGGTTGAGCCACAAGAGACTACAGATGCTGGCATCCTGTGCAAAACACACAGTGCTGGAGGTACACAGTGGGTCAGGCGGCATCTGCGGAGGGAATGGTTGGTGGACTATTCGGGTCAGGACCCAGGTGTCAGACTGAGGAAGGAGCGAGTTGGTGGTAACGCACTGGCTATGCAAAGGATGAGCAGATCTGGGACACCATCCACACGGCTACTCAAGAACATCCAAATCCTAACACAAGGAGAAATTCATCATTCCACTTCTCGATCCCCCCCCCCCCCCCTTGCCAACTTAACTTTGTCACCAACTTTTCCCTCAGAACTGAATCAAAAGCCCTTTGATTGTGCTTCCTAGCTGGCTTATTATTCCCATCTCAAACTGCCAGAAGTGCAGAGAGAATTTTTCCAAAGTTTAGTTAAGTTCTGTTCTCAGTGAAGTGCAGTGTGGCTATTGTTTACATTTCACAATGGGCACATTGACGGAAGCCAAAACCCATTGGTCCCAACATGCATGTTTCACACAAGTGACATATTTCATCTCATCTAACCATCACATCCCCTGCTGTGTTTGCCCTGCTGCCGCTACACCTCAACTGTTCCTTGTTACACCGAGTTCCCTGTGCTTCACATCCAAGATGTGGAATAAAGCACAATGGTCTCTCACCGACCGCCCTTCAATAAATACCACTCTGCATAAGGATCTGTTTATTAGCTATAACTTTGGATGACCTCCTCACTCATAGTCCTTCCAACGTAAACACATTGTAGATTCCAAATTCAGCGGATAATCACAGAGCCAGAATCACACTGCACGTAAACAGGCCCTTCAGCCCAACATGCCCCATTTGCATGCTTTGGCCCTTATCCCATTAAACCTTTCCTATCCGTGTACCTGTCCAAAAGCATGCAGGTACAGCAGGCAGCGAAGAAAGCGAATGGCATGTTGGCCTTTACAACAAGAGGAATCGAATATAGGAGCAAAGAGGTCCTTCTGCAGTTGTACAGAGCCCTAGTGAGACCACACCTGGAGTATTGTGTGCAGTTTTGGTCCCCTAATTTGAGAAAGGACATTCTTGCTATTGAGGGGGTGCAGCGTAGGTTTACAAGGTTAATTCCCGGGATGGCGGGACTGTCATATGCTGAGAGAATGGAGCGGCTGGGCCTGTACACTCTGGAGTTTAGAAGGATGAGAGGGCATCTCATTGAAACATACAATATTGTTAAGGGCTTGGACAGGCTAGAGGCAGGAAACATGTTCCCGATGTTGGGGGGAGTCCAGAACCAGGGACCACACAGTTTAAGAATAAGGAGTAAGCCATTTAGAACGGAGACGAGGAAACACTTTTTCTCACAGAGAGTGGTGAGTCTGTGGAATTCTCTGCCTCAGAGGGCGGTGGAGGCAGGTTCTCAGGATGCTTTCAAGAGGGAGCTAGATAGGGCTCTTAAAAATAGCGGAGTCAGGGGATATGGGGAGAAGGCAGGAACAGGGTACTGATTGGGGATGATCAGCCATGATCACGTTGAATGGCGGTGCTGGTTGGAAGGGCCGAATGGCCTCTACTCCTGCACCTATTGTCTATTGTATTGTCTTTCAAATGTCGTGATAGTGCCTGCCTCAACTACCTCCTTTGGCAGCTCATTCTATATACCCACCATCCTCTGAGTGAAAAATGTATTCTTCAGGTTTCTATCAAATTTTGGGCTCTCTCCTTAAACAGGTACTCTGGTCATTGATTCACCTACTCTGGGTAAAAGCCTCTGTGCATTCACCTTATCTATTCCCCTCTTGAAATCATACACCTCTATAAGATCACCCTCCAAGGAATAGAGTCCTAGTCTGCCCAACCTCTCCCTGTGGCTCAGGCCCTTATGACCTGGCAACATCCTCATAAATCTTCTCTGTGCTCTTCTCAGCTCAACAACAGGTGACCAAAACAGAAAAACGCTACTCCAAATGTGAAGTCTGCAGTAGGGTCTCGACCCGAAACGTCGCCTATTTCCTTCGCTCCATAGATGCTGCCTCACCCGCTGAGTTACTCCAGCATTTTTTGTCTAACGCCAAATGTGACCTCACCAACGTCTTGTGCAACTGCAACATAACATCCCACCTTCTGCAATCAGTTCCCTGAATGATGGCCAATGTATCAAAAAATCTTACTCACCACACTATTGACCAAAGACCCTACAGTGGAGCAAGATAGACCACTCCTGCGAAATGCAATGGGCTGACGTGTAGTGCGAAACAGAGCGGAACGTGGGCCTTTTTTTTCACCCATTTCAGTAACCCGACCCGACCCGACCCGACCCGACGTGTAATTAACCTTGCGGGGGAACAGTTTGTGCTAATAAATTATAATTCTGAAAATGAGGAGAATATTTTTCCCAAATAACTTTTATTTTTACGAGGATGTTTCTGTAACCGGCTTCCGTCTCCGCACTAGTATCCGATGGGATCTTTGGTGCGGAGACGGAAGCCGGTTACGGAAATGGGGCTGAAAATTACCCGTGAATCTGCCCATGACCGCACTGCGTCTTTTTCGTCGAGTGGCCCATCTTGCTCCGCTGTTGACCAACATCATCTGCATTAAACAGCATTGGCCACTCTTCAGCCCATTAGCCCAGCTGATCGCGAGCCTTTATCTCTCTATGTTAACTGTTAACTTCACTGTCTTCGATGCCAATGCCTTGGTGCAATCTGCAAACTCCCCAATCATGCCTTGTTCCATCGTTGATATAAACCACAAACAACAGGCCCAGCACCGACCCCCCCCCCCCCCCCCCCCCCCCCCCCCCCCCCCCCCCCCCCCCCCCCCCCCCCCCCCCCCCAGGCCCCACCACTCATCGCAGGCTTCCAGTCCGAAAGTTACCCTTCCACCACTCTCTGCTTCTCTCCACAAACTAGCCTGTTAGCCAGCTCTTCCTGGATCTCAGACTGTATTGCGTACAGTTTTGGTCTCCAAATCTGAGGAAGGACATTATTGCCATAGAGGGAGTGCAGAGAAGGTTCACCAGACTGATTCCTGGGATGTCAGGACTGTCTTATGAAGAAAGACTGGATAGACTTGGTTTATACTCTCTAGAATTTAGGAGATTGAGAGGGGATCTTATAGAAACTTACAAAATTCTTAAGGGGTTGGACAGGCTAGATGCAGGAAGATTGTTCCGGATGTTGGGGAAGTCCAGGACAAGGGGTCACAGCTTAAGGATAAGGAGGAAATCCTTTAAAACTGAGATGAGAAGAACTTTTTTCACACAGAGAGTGGTGAATCTCTGGAACTCTCTGCCACAGAGGGTAGTTGAGGCCAGTTCATTGGCTATATTTAAGAGGGAGTTAGATGTGGCCCTTGTGGCTAAGGGGATGAGGGGGTATGGAGAGAAGGCAGGTACGGGATACTGAGTTGGATGATCAGCCATGATCATATTGAATGGCGGTGCAGGCTCGAAGGGCCGAATGGCCTACTCCTGCACCTAATTTCTATGTTTCTATGTTTCTATGATCCAACCTTCCAGGGCAGACAAAATTGCTGGCGAAACTCAGCGGGTGAGGCAGCATCTATTGAGCGAAGGAATAGTCGACGTTTCGGGTCGAGACCCGGAAGGGTCTCGACCCGAAACGTCGCCTATTCCTTCACTCCATAGATGCTGCCTCACCCGCTGAGTTTTGCCAGCATTTCTGTCTACCTTCGATTTTCCAGCATCTGGAGTTCCCTCTTTAACCTACTTTTCAATATCTGGATTGGGGTCAAGGAAAGAGCGTTCACGGCCGATCGCGGGCAGCCCTGTTTCCACCAATCGTTCCACCACCACGCACAGGAACCGACAAGACAGACACCACTGTATGCAGATGCCGAGATGCGAGTTCAGCTTTGGCTGAACAACTTCTAATCTTGTGTGTGTGTGGACTCGATAAGAAGATTGAATGATGATTAGTTTCATTACAATAGACAATAGACAATAGGTGCAGGAGTAGGCCATTCAGCCCTTCGAGCCAGCACCGCCATTCAATGTGATCATGGCTGATCATCCCCAAGGATTTCAATCGGTGACTCAACTATCTCCTCATGAGAACGATGCACACGTGACTGTGCCCTAGTGTGTTGTGGGGTGACGGCATAATTCTCACCAGCCCCAAGCCCAGTGTTGCCCCACTGAAGGCACAACACAGTCGAGGCAAACACAAAATGCTGGAGTAACTCAGCAGGACAGGCAGCGTCGCTGGAGAGAAGGAATGGGCGACGTTTTGCTATCGAGACCCATCTTCAGTCTCGATGGGATCTATCGCAGTCGCTGCCTCAAAAAGGCTGGCAGCATCATCAAGGACCCACACCATCCTGGCCACACACTCATCTCCCCGCTACCTTCAGGTAGAAGGTACAGGAGCCTGAAGGCTGCAACAACCAGGTTCAGGAATAGCTACTTCCCCACAGCCATCAGGCTATTAAACTCAACTCAAACAAAACTCTGAACATTAATAGCCCATTATCTGTTTATTTGAACTTTTATCAGTTTATTTATTCAAGTGTGTATATATTTAGACAATGGTATATGGACACACTGATCTGTTCTGTAGTCAATGCCTACTATGTTCTGTTTAAGAGGGAACTGCAGATGCTGGAGAATCGAAGGGTACACAAAAAAGCTGGAGAAACTCAGCGGGTGCAGCAGCATCTATGGAGCGAAGGAAATAGGCAACGTTTCGGGCCGAAACCCTTCTTCAGACTCAGGGAAGGAAATAGGCAACGTTTCGGGCCGAAACCCTTCTTCAGACCTACTATGTTCTGCTATGCTGAAGCAAAGCAAGAATTTCATTGTCTTATCAGGGACACATGACTATAAACTCTCTTGAATCTTGAATCTTGAAAACGTCACCCCTTCCTTCTCTCCAGAGACGCTGCCTGTCCCTCTGAGTTACTCCAGCATTTTGTGTCCATCTTCGGTTTAAACCAGCATCTGCAGTCCCTTCCCACACGACACAGGGGATGAAACGGTACCCGCCAGCACAAATTACCGATGCTACAGATCCCAATCTAGAGATGATGGATCCCAGTGGTACACAGCGCCAGGCCGCTCGCTTCCCACTGACAAAACCCAGTCTAGACCTGGAGCTCGGCCTGTCTGGC
>NC_073408.1:3523840-3528840 GCF_028641065.1 Leucoraja erinaceus | reverse complement strand
AGAGGCTTTCTCAGGTTTCTGTGGCGAGCATCTCAAGTCCAATCAATGTATTTACCAATAAACTGGGTGAAAGATTCGAGACTTGCAAACTGGAGTTTGAGTAGAACAATGAACTAATTGCCTGATGAGGCAAGATGGAATAGCTGAATGGAACAGAAGGGATACAGATGAACTCAGCATTTGAAAGCCAAAACCAATGCAAGTGGGGAGGTGGGAAGTTTTCCAATCTGGATCTATAAAACATAAATTAGACCGTTTTCTTAATGGTGAGAAAGGAGGAAGTAATACATCGGCAACAGACTTGGTGTTTCAATGCACAAGGCGGCTGGAACGTGAAGGTGATTCAGTGATGCTTTTGTTTGAGAGAGCGTTGATCAGACACCACTGGGGCGACTGTGTTCAGTTTGGGGTACCCTCCCTCAGTAAAGGACCCGTCCTACGAGCATGCGGCGAGCGCGACCAAACTGGAAGCGGGGGCCGCGCGGAATTCGAGTGATCCCGTACGAGTTGACGTGAAGTTCGAGCGAAGTCCGCGGGAAGTTCGCGCTTGACGTACGGCGTCGAGACGCTGCTTACGGAGTTGAGACGCTGCGTACGGTCTCAATATGGCTGCGGGCCGGCAGACCGTTGCCCCGCGGAATTTTTAAACACGGTCAGTTTTTCGGAACCCCGCACGATGTCGGGACCAGCTCCGCACAACTTCATACGGCTCCGGCGATCGAAGTGGGACCGGCCCCGCGAGGCCGTACGGCTCAAGCGACCACGTTAGGTCGCGCCTGCCGCATGCAGTCGCAAGCTCGTGGGACCGGCCCTTAACGATACATCAGCCAGGACGGTGTTCAGAGCAGATTCACATCAATTATGTCACAGAGTCATACAGTGTGGAAACAGGCCCTTTGGCCAAACATGTCCCAGCTACACTAGTCCCACCTGCCTGCATTTGGCCCATATCCCTCCAAACCCGTCCTATCCATGTACCTGCCTAACTGTTTCTTAAACATTGCGATAGTCCCAGCCTCAACTACCTCCTCTGGCAGCTCGTTCTATACACCCTCCACCCTTTGTGTGAAAAGGTCACCCATCGGGTTCACTTGGACTGAAGAAGATTCTTGACACGAAACGTTACCCATTCCCTCTCCCCAGAGATGCTGCCGGTCTCGCTGAGTTACTCCAGCTTTTTGTGTCCATCTTCAAATGACGTCACGCGCTCCAGACGGCTGTGCGTACGCATGTAATCACGCCTGACCTTCGCTGGACCACGAGGTCGCGTAATTTGCGTGCCAAGGCCCTTTACAGATCAAACAACGATCGGGTGATCAGGCTCTTATGAAAACGTTTGCTGTCCCAGCACAAAGGCCCTGAAAGCACCGAGCCAGTAGTATCTGTGGAGGTCCACATCTCAGTTGTGGCGATCAGTCCACCATTCTGTATCTTCTGCCCACACTTCCCCCTGGAACACACAATCAAACTGCGCAGGAGGCCACTATGTGGGCCATCATGCCTGCGTTGGGGTTTTTGAACCTGTTCAGTGCCACTGACTCCCAGTCTGAAACGTAGAAACATAGAAACATAGAAATTAGGTGCAGGAGTAGGCCATTCGGCCCTTCGAGCCTGCACCGCCATTCAATATGATCATGGCTGATCATCCAACTCAGTATCCCGTACCTGCCTTCTCTCCATACCCCCTGATCCCCTTAGCCACAAGGGCCACATCTAACTCCCTCTTAAATATAGCCAATGAACTGGCCTCAACTACCCTCTGTGGCAGAGAGTTCCAGAGATTCACCACTCTCTGTGTGAAAAAAGTTCTTCTCATCTCGGTTTTAAAGGATTTCCCCCTTATCCTTAAGCTGTGACCCCTTGTCCTGTCCTGAAGAAGTATCTGGACCTGAAACGTCGCCTTTTCCTTTTTCTCCAGGGAACGCTGCCTGACCCTCTGAGTTGTGAAAATAGTGGGTGAAAAAACTGGCAGTGAACAGGTTAAAAAGGCCTCCACATAACTAATTTTCCCCTTTGCAAATATCTCTTGAAAGTTAACATGGGGTCGCCTTCAATCCTTAATAATATGGTGTTAACTTGTTGAGCTACAAAAAAAAAGTTAATCTCTGTTTAATTGACTAATAATCTTTTGATAACCCTCACCCTTCTGTTCCCAACTTTCCTTCCATTCTTTAAATACTTGATGATTTTTTTTTCTCGTGATCTCCAATCTTTCCTGTTCCAAGGAGAACAATCCTAACATTTGTCTCCTCGTACAATGATATCATGAATACAAGTAGATTAATGAAGTGAATACACGCCAATGATGTTTGGCCTACACCTCCCCATCCAACTCACACACTGCTGCTCCAAACAGGACCAGCCTCCTGTCATTTCCTGGGATTCAAGTTCCTCCTCATCCTTGACCCTCCCACACGTTGAACAGAGCTATTCTCACTCGGCCAGGTCAAGCACACTTTGGCAGCAACACGCACACGCGTAGGCAGCAACTGCAGATGCTGGTTTAGACTGAAGAAAGGATCAAAAAGCTGGATTAACTCAGAGGGTCAGGCAGCATTCTCTGAAGAAAAAGAAATAGGCGACGTTTCAGGTCCAGACCCTTCTTCAGACTGGGAGTCGGGGGTGGGGGGGGGGGGGGGGAAGGAAACGCGAGATATAGACCAGTTATGCAAAAGAGTAACGATGACAAAGGAAATGGGCTATTTTAGCTGTGGGCCAGTGAAAACAAGTTACAAAGAGACTCAACTAGATGACTTTGAAGCTAGTACAACTTGTGTGGGAGGAATAGAAATTAGATGCAGGAGTAGGCCATTCGGCCCTTCGAGCCTGCACGGCCATTCAATGTGATCATGGCTGATCATCCAACTCAGTATCCCGTACCTGCCTTCTCTCCATACCCCCCGATCCCTTTAGCCACAAGGGCCACATCTAACTCCCTCTTAAATATAGCCAATGAACTGTGTGGCCTCAACTACCTTCTGCGGCAGAGAATTCCACAGATTCACCACTCTCTTTGTGAAAAATGTTTTTCTCATCTCGGTCCTAAAAGACTTCCCCCTTATCCTTCAACTGTGACCCCTTGTTCTGGACTTCCCCGACAACGGGAACAATCTTCCTGCATCTAGCCTGTCCAACCCCTTAAGAATTTTGTAAGTTTCTATAAGATCCCCCCTCAATCTTCTAAATTCTAGCGAGTACAAGCCGAGTTTATCCAGTCTTTCTTCATATGAAAGTCCTGCCATCCCAGGAATCAGCCTGGTGAACCTTCTCTGTACTCCCTCTATGGCAAGAATGTCTTTCCTCAGATTAGTTGACTAAAACTGTCTCTTATAAGTCTCTATAAGATCCCCCCTCAATCTGGGATGGGAGAGGGGATGCAAGGATTATCTGAAATCAATATTCATTCTGCTATATTCAAAATCACATGGTGGCTGGGTTTTTTGTATTCTGGGATAAAGGTGGATCCAATCTGAATGTTTATCTTCTCTCAATAGCCCAGGCCTTGATTAATAAATTCACATGTTTGGTTTCAAACCCCCTCCCCCAGGTCTGCCCAGATATCCATCCCCAAAACTCTCATGGATATCTGCACAACTCCAACGCTGCCTTCTCATGCAGCTCCAGTCTCCAGTGAAGATAGACACAAAGTGCTGGAGTAACTCAGAGGGCTCGGCAGCACCTCTGGAGAGAAAGGATTTGGTGACGTTTCGGGTAAGAACCCCCTCTTCTGGAAAAGGAGTCTGACCCCAAACGCCACCCGTCCTTTTTCTCCAGAAATGCTGCCCAATCCGCTGTTACTCCAGCACTTTGTGCCTATCTTTGGTATAAACCAGCATCTGCAGTTCCTTCCCACACACATCCCCAATGTACTGTTCTTGCAGGAATCCACCAGGTGGCACCAGCAATGGCTGCCTCGCCAACAGTTTGTCCGTTCCTTCTTTCTTGTTTGATGGTTTGTGTTAAATGTATGTTTTAGTTCATTAGCTGGTTTTAATAGGGGGGGAGAAACCTTTTATAATCTCTCACCTTGACGGAGATGGGATTTTTTTCCTGTATCGTATCTCCGTCCGCACTGCGGCCTAACATCGTGGAGCTGGCGGCCTCTGCTGGAGACCAACTTCGGGAGCTCCACACGCGAGAGTCCGGGGGCTTTAACAGCGTGGAGCTCGCGGCCCCTGGTTCGGGACTAACTTCGGGAGCTCCGTGCCACAAGAGCTTCGACCGCCGCGACACGGGGGCTTCAATCGCCCCGACTGCGGACGGTTCGACTGCCCTGACCGCGGGAGAATAAAGAGGAAGAAGATTGGAATGGGGAAGGTGGGGAACCCACTGTGGTGGATGTTTATGTTGACTTCTATGTAGTTGTGTGTCTTGGTGTTTTTTGTCATATGGCTGTATAGTAAATCGAATTTCACTGTACCTTCAATAAACTGAGCTTGAAACCTTGACCTATGTAAAAGAGCTGAAGAGGTGGCATCAAGAACTAGCAGCGAGGCGTTTGGTTTGATTCATGTTCTTCATTCAAAGGCCATAGTGTTATGTGGCATAAGTGCCTGCTTTTTCATATTCCTGCATTCTCTGGACTTTAGGCTTTAGAGTTGCAGCGTGGTAATAAACCGCTTGGCCCACCGATTCTACGCCGACCAGTGGTCACCCTGTACATTAACGCTATCTTACACACTGGGGACAATTTACAAAATGAAGGGCCGAATGGCCTAATTCTACTCCCCATCGCTTATGACCTTATTACCGAAGCCAATTAAACTTACAAACCCACAAACCCACCCAATTTTCATTGTTCCACCGAGGGAGGTCTTGCCCAGGAAGTACAATCTGGAATTCCGTCTTACATGGATAGGACGGGTTTGGAGGGATTCGGACCAAATGCTGGGCAGGTGGGACTAGTGCAGGTGGGACATGTTGGCCGGGGTGTGGGGGCAAGTTGGGCCGAAGGGCCCCGTTTCCACTGTATCACTCTATGAGAACCACTCAACCTCTCT
>NC_073408.1:3426340-3521340 GCF_028641065.1 Leucoraja erinaceus | reverse complement strand
ATAAATAGCTGCAGGGCCCCGTCACGTGACATGTCGGAGGAAATGCAGAGTGTAACGCGATCAGTCACGACTGCAGACACACTGGTCTCCTCCGAGAGAGAGAGAAAAAAAAAAGTGGGGAGCCTCTGTGCGGAATGAAAAAAAAGCATAAAAAGTCCAATCTTAAAACGTCACTCGGTTTCTCAACACCGTCTTGTGTTACTGTGAAAGAACAATGAACAGTGGCCCCGTCTCACAACAATGACACGCCTTTCAATCTGGTTGCAATCAGTTAAAACAGGCATCCCCCCCCACCCCCCCACCCCCTCTGTCCTCGATACTGCCTCTCGCCCAATGCAAGTCTCCTCCTTACACCCCCCCAATCGCACTGAATCGACATTGCCTCTGGTCCCAGTTCCACCCATAGGTGCTGAGCTTCATCAGGGTGCACATACCCCCACCCCCCACACCCCACCCAGAGGTGCTGAGTCTCTCTCTCCTGTCTGAACCAACTCGGCTCGGTGGCGCAGCGGTAGAGTTGCTGCCTCACAGCGCCAGAGACCCGGGTTCGATCCTGACTACGGGTGCTGTCTGTACGGAGTTTGCACGTTCTCCCTGCGTGGGTTTTCTCCGGGTGCTCCAGCTATCCACTCAATAGACAATAGACAATAGGTGCAGTCACTCCTGCACCTATTGTCTACTGTCTATTGGCCCTCGAAGGGCCAAATGGCCTACTCCTGCACCTATTGTCTACTGTCTATTGGCCCTTCAAGCCAGCACCGCCATTCAATGTGATCATGGCTGATCATCCCCAATCAGTACCCCGTTCCTGCCTTCTCCCCATATCCCCTGACTCCGTTATTTTTAAGAGCCCTATCTAACTCTCTCTTGAAAGCATCCAGAGAACCGGCTCACCGCTCACCCTCCTGCGCTCCAAGGAATAGAGACCCAGCCGACTCAACCTCACCGTATAGCTCACACCCTCTAGTCCTGGCAACATCCTTGTGAACACCGTTCCAGTGACACTGGCTCCCACTGGGCTGTGATAGTCAAAGATCCTATAGCGGAGCAAGATAGACCACTCCTGCTAAATGCAATGGGCTGACGTGTGGTACGCAACGGAGCGGAACGTGGGCCTTTTTTTCATCCATTTCAGTAACCAGACCCGACCCGACCCGCAGTGTAATCAACGTTGCGGGGGAACAGTTTGTGTTAATAAATTAAAATTCTGAAAATGAGAAGATTTTTCCCAAATAACTTTTATTTTTACGAGGATGTTTCCGTAACCGGCTTCCGTCTCCGCACTAGTATCTTTGCTCCGCTACGGGATCTTTGGTGCGGAGACGGAAGCCGGTTACGGAAATGGCGCCGAAAATTACCCGTGAATCTGCCCATGACCGTACTGCGTCTTTTTTGTCGAGTGGCCCATCTTGCTCCGCTAGAGGATCTTTGGTGATAACCACTTTCCACCCAATATCCACAAGGAGGGGAGTGCCTGGAGCAATTAGGAGGGGGCGGTGGTAGTGTCAGCACAAGTGTGTAACTCAGGGGAACAATCTCTCTCCATTAAGTGTCAAGCTTCTGGATGGATGGATGGGCAGGATATGTGAGTGGGAGGGCCACTCAGAGCTATACAGGGGCAATCAATCCTTGTAGCTTTTCAATCACAGTCCCATGCAGCGGAATAATCGCAGGCAAGCCACTGTGCAAACCTCGCTCGTGACGGTGATGGTGGCTGGGACGACGTTCTGGCGGCGGTGTCCAGAGTCCTGGGTTTAGCCGCGGGCCGGCGGCTGCGTGTGCTGGACTGGAGGTGCGGCGGCTTCGACCACCCCGGGCCGCAGTGTTTGAACCGGCCCGTTCCCGGGGTTCGGTGAGCTGCGGGACTGTTTATACCATCGCCCGGTGGGGAATTGCCTCAGCGCAGAGGGAGAAGAGGGAAGAGACTGCAGCCCTAAGATTTTTGCCTCCACCACAGTGAGGAGGTGCTTGGAGGATACACTGTGGTGGATGTTAATTTGTGTTTATTGTTGTTCATTATTGTATCATTGTATGTATGACTGCAGGCACGAAATTTCGTTCAGACCGTAAGGTCTGAATGACAATAAAGGAAATTCAATTCAATGATGGTGAGATGGTGCTAAAACAGGGGCTGCGGACTCCACACAGACAGCACTGTGCAAGTCTCCAGTCAGCGAGACTAGATAAGTGGGCAACTGCAGCCCCAGGGGGGTGGGGGGGAAGGTGGCACGGTGGCGCAGCGGTAGAGTTGCTGCCTCACAGCAACAGAGTTCTGAGTTCAATCCCGACTACAGGCGCTGTCTGTGCGGAGTTTGCATGTTCTCCCCGTGACCTGCCTCTATGTGTGTAGGATAGTGTTGGTGTACCATCATCCTGCACACAGCTAGCGATGGCTGGTCGGCGCGGACTCGGTGGGAGAAGCCCGTTTCCGTGCAGTATCTCTAAAATCTACACAATGGACGAATGTAAAAAAAAGCAGGAACGTAATCCATAAACACAGCGGTCTGTGAATGATGGACGCCCATCAGAGCAAAAACTACGCTGCTAGTTCTTATTGCCACCTCGTAAGCTCTTTTACATTCAAGTGTACATCATCGGAGCAGGCCATTCGGCCCACAATGGCTGTGCTATGCAGGAAGCCAAGTTAAACAAAAATCTGTGGCCTCCCTTTGATCTGGTATTTTGTTGGTTCACATGCTTGATCAATGGTGTTTTATCATTAATGTTTTATTATTATTAATGTTTAGTGTTTTCCGAGTCATTCGTAACTGTCACTGTATGTCATGTTGTGGGCGGAGCACCAAGGCAAATTCCTTGTATGTGAATACTTGGCCAACAAACTTACTTACTAATCCCTTCCTACTGAATATGATCCATGTTGCTCCATAGAAATATAGAAAATAGGTGCAGGAGTCGTCCATTCGGCCCTTCGAGCCTGCACCGCCATTCAATATGATCATGGCTGATCATCCAGCGTATCCATATGTCTATTCAAAACCCTTATAAACACCAGCATTGCATCAGTCTCCACCACCCCCCCCCCCTCCCGTGTATAAACACTTGTCTCCCACACCTCATTAAAACTTAACCCCCCACCCTCCATCCATTTTCTGAAGAAGGGCCCCGGCCCAAACTGTCACGAGTTCATGTTCCCCCGCGATGCTTCCCGAGTTACTCCAGCACTTTGCGTTCTTTTGTGTAAACCACCTTCGACAGTTCCTTGGTTCCCCACCTAACGAGCGCATTCTTGATTAATACGGGCGCTATAGGGTCTATGGGGAGAGTGGGGATTGAAATGGACAAGTTAGATCAGCCATGACTGAGTGGCGGGGGGTAGACTTGATGGGCCGAATGGCCCCAATTGTGCTCTCGTCACTTCTGAACTAACGGCGGGTATGCCCTCTAGTCTGTGGCCATTTGTCCCCCCCCCCCCGGGGCCAGAGGTGCTCCTGAACCGGGCCTGTCACACTGAAGCTGAGGGTAGACAAAAGTGCTGAAGAAACTCAGCGGGTGCAGCAGCATCTATGGAGTGAAGTTGCACCCGCTGAGTTTCTCCAGCACTTTTTGTCTACCTTGGATTTTCCAGCATCTGCAGTTCCGTCTTAACACACTGAAGCCGAGCCCTAATTCAATGATGAACTGAACTGGGTTTCCCAGCTGCAGAGTGAAGGTTTACTGCTGGCTGTAACATGCTCCACTCATTCCCCCCCCCACCATCCAAGCTCAGATTGTCTTACTACTGCACAGGAAGCCGTTGGGAGACATGTATGGTACAGCGAGTGAGCAGGCCAGCATCATCTCCTGTAGCATGGACTAAATTAGCCCACTTACCGACACAAGAATATCTAAAGTTGGACTTCCTGCCTGTCCAACTGTTCAACGCTGCACCCCACACGTCTGACTCAGCAGCAGGAGTACGTTACTGCACACACACACACACACACACACACTCTGCAGCTCAGAACCAGACACCGTACAGACCTGGTTCGATCCCGACTGCGGGTGCATCTCCCCGTATTCGACAAAGGTTTCCACCGAGATCTTCGGTTTCCTCCCACGCTCCAAAGATCTACAGGTGTGTAGGTTAATTGGCTCGGTGTGAAATTGTCCCTAGTGTGTGTGTGTGTGTGCGTGCGTGTGTGTGTGCGCGTGCGTGTGCGTGTGTGTGTGTGTGTGTGTGTGTGTGTGTGTGTGTGTGTGCGTGTGTGTGTGTGTGTGCGTGTGTGTGTGTGTGTGTGTGCGTGTGTGTGCGTGTGTGTGTGCGCGTGCGTGTGTGTGTGTGTGCGTGTGTGTGCGTGCGTGTGTGTGTGTGTGTGTGTGTGTGCGCGTGTGTGTGTGTGTGCGTGTGCGTGCGTGTGCATGCGCACGTGTGCCGAGTGCGTGCGTGTGCGTGCGTGTGCGTGTGTGTGTATGCGCAGGGTAGTGTTAGTGTGCGGGGATCGCTGGTCGGTGTGGACTCGGTGGGCCGAGGAAGGGCCGGTTCCTGTGCTGTGTCTCAAAAACTAAACTAAACTTTGCATTCGCATAGCACCGTTTCCGATCTCAGATCATTGCCTCAGAGGGCGGTGGAGGCAGGTTCTCTGGATGCTTTCAAGAGAGAGCTGGATAGGGCTCTTAAAAATAGCGGAGTCAGGGGATATGGGGGGAAGGCAGGAACGGGGTACTGATTGGGGATGATCAGCCATGATCACATTGAATGGCGGTGCTGGCTTGAAGGGCCGAATGGCCTACTCCTGCACCTATTGTCTATTGTCTATAATTCTTGCAGCTGAGGAAGTGCTTTCCAAATAAGTCTTCAAATTGTTAAGAACAAAATGCAGTGTATTCCATTAGGATAGCCAAAAGGAATTAGTCACCAACTCAAGGAGCTCTGTGATGTCTTTTGGTCAAGAGATACAGCACGGAAACAGGCCCTTCGGCCCACCGAGTCCATGCCGGCCTTCGATCCCGCCCTACACAAGCACTATCCTCCTACACACCAGGGACAATTTACTGAAGCCAATAAAACGTCTTTGGAGTGTGGGAGGAAGCCGGAGCTCCCATGTGGTCATGGGGTGAACGAGCAAACTATGTACAGACAGCACCCGTATCGAACCTTCGGTCTCTGGCACCGTGCTGCCCCTTCACTACACTTGAGCACGATAGACATGGCAGAATAAGTGAGGTTGGCAGAGGTGTCTAGGAAGGAACTACAGATGACAATCGACAATAGACAATAGGTGCAGGAGTAGGCCATTTGGCTCGAAGGGCCAAATGGCCTACTCCTACACCTATTGTCTAATGGCCCTTTGAGCCAGCACCGCCATTCAATGTGATCATGGCTGATCATCCCCAATCAGTACCCCGTTCCTGCCTTCTCCCCATATCCCCTGACTCCGCTATTTTTAAGAGCCCTATCTAGCTCTCTCTTGAAAGCATCCAGAGAACCTGCCTCCACCGCCCTCTGAGGCCGAGAATTCCACAGACTCACCACTCTCTGTGAGAAAAAGCGTTTCCTCGTCTCCGTTCTAAATGGCCTACTCCTTATTCTTAAAACTGGTTTGGTGGCTTAAGCTGAAGGAAGGTAGACAGAAAATGCTGGAGCAGCTCAGCGGGACATGCCCGTATATCTGAAGAGAAGGAATGGGTGACGTTTCGGGCTGAGACCCTTCTTCACACTGAAGACCACGGGAAAGTGAAAGGAGAGATATAGACAGTGATGTGGAGAGATGTGGAACAAATGAATGAAAGATGTGCAACAAAGGTAACAATGATCAAGGAAAAGGGTTTTGTTAGCAGTAGCTAGGTCAGAATGAACGCTGGTGCAACTTAGGTCGGGGAGGGATGGAGAGAGAGGGAGTGTAGGCGTTACTTAAATTTGGAGAAATCAATGGTTATGCCACTGGGTTGTAAGCTGCCCAAGCGAAATATGAGGTGCTGTTCTTGGTCCTCCAAATATTCCAAATGGAATTGAAATTGGAGGTGGTGAAGGGAGGGCTTAAGCCAGAAAGGGTTATTGGGAAGGAAGATTGATTCCTGGGATGTCAGGACTGTCTTATGAAGAAAGACTGGATAGACTTGGTTTATACTCTCTAGAATTTAGGAGATTGAGAGGGGATCTTATAGAAACTTACAAAATTCTTAAGGGGTTGGACAGGCTAGATGCAGGAAGATTGTTCCCGATGTTGGGGAAGTCCAGGACAAGGGGTCACAGCTTAAGGATAAGGGGGAAATCCTTTAAAACCGAGATGAGAAGAACTTTTTTCACACAGAGAGTGGTGAATCTCTGGAACTCTCTGCCACAGAGGGTAGTTGAGGCCAGTTCATTGGCTATATTTAAGAGGGAGTTAGATGTGGCCCTTGTGGCTAAGGGGATCAGGGGGTATGGAGAGAAGGCAGGTACGGGATACTGAGTTGGATGATCAGCCATGATCATATTGAATGGCGGTGCAGGCTCGAAGGGCCAAATGGCCTACTCCTGCACCTAATTTCTATGTTTCTATGTGAAGAGCTACTTTAAATGTAGTTGCATCTGGTTGGGTAACTCTAGTTGGGTGGCGATTATTCCATGCGGGGGAAGAACGAATTGCTGTACACATCTGTCTTTGTAGCTGGGATCACAAATTGTTCCTCCAATTTACGTGTGGCCACACTCCGACAGTGGAGGAGGCCTAGGACAGAAAGGTCAGAGGCGGGAATGGGGAGGGGAACTAAAGGTAGACAAAAGTGCTGGAGGAACTCAGCGGGTGCAGCAGCATCTATGGAGCGAAGGAAATAGGCAACGTTTCGGGACCAAACCCTAAGGAAATACGCAACGTTTCAGGCCGAAACCCAAAGGGTAGACAAAGGTGCTGGAGGAACTCAGCGGGTGCAGCAGCCTCTATGGAGCGAAGGAAATAGGCAACGTTTCGGGACCAAACCCTAAGGAAATAGGCAACGTTTCGGGACCAAACCCTAAGGAAATAGGCAACATTTCGGGCCGAAACCCAGAGGGTTTCGGCCCGAAACGTTGCCTATTTCCATCGCTCCATAGATGCTGCTGCACCCGCCGAGTTCCTCCAGCACTTTTGTCTACCTTCGATTTTCCAGCATCTGCAGTTCTTTCTTAAACAAGGGGAATTAAAGTGTCCAGCAACCGGGAGATCTGGGGACTGAGCAAAGGTGTTCAGCGAAACAATGTCTCCTGGTCTATTCTCAGCCCCCCCCCCCTTTCTTCGTAGGAGTGTGTGCCCCTTCAGATTCACACCAGGGCCCGATTAGATAAAGATCTGCTTGGAGGGAGAGCAGAGGCATTGCGGTGGATGGCATAACAGGCGGGAGGTGCTAAACAGCTATTACCAAGGCCCCGGTGTTTTGCAAACAGCAGCTCATTAATTTTGCGTTACCTGATGCGACTGATTTGAGTGCTATTCTCTGCTCCCAGGCGCTCCAATGTGAGAGTGTGAAGCTAGAGAGCTAGCTAGCTAGCTGCCCGGCGCTAGCAATTCACCTGTGGCCCCCAACATCTCCCCGTCCTGACACCAACACTGTTTTATTGTATTAAACATAGAAACATAGAAATTAGGTGCAGGAGTAGGCCATTCGGCCCTTCGAGCCTGCACCGCCATTCAATATGATCATGGCTGATCATCCAACTCAGTATCCCGTACCTGCCTTCTCTCCATACCCCCTGATCCCCTTAGCCACAAGGGCCACATCTAACTCCCTCTTAAATATAGCCAATGAACTGGCATCAACTACCCTCTGTGGCAGAGAGTTCCAGAGATTCACCACTCTCTGTGTGAAAAAAGTTCTTCTCATCTCGGTTTTAAAGGATTTCCCCCTTATCCTTAAGCTGTGACCCATTGTCCTGGACTTCCCTAACATCGGGAACAATCTTCCTGCATCTAGCCTGTCCAACCCCTTAAGAATTTTGTAAGTTTCTATAAGATCCCCTCTCAATCTTCTAAATTCTAGAGAGTATAAACCAAGTCTATCCAGTCTTTCTTCATAAGACAATATTGTATTGTATTCAAATTTATTGCCATTGTCTCAATTTGAGACAACAAAATGAATTTCCCTTACAGTCAGTATCATAAAAATAAAAAAAATCACAAAAAAATAATAAAAATAAATAATAAATAAATAATAACACACATTAAAAATAAAATTGAAATTGAAATTTACCTACATTTACCCATTTTCCTCAAAAGTCTGCTCACCCACCACACCACCTCCAGGCCCCACAGATCGGCCGACTTGGGGTTTCTGAACACCCCGCGGTCTAGGCATAAGCTCAGGGGCGATCGTGCCTTTGCAGTTGCAGCTCCTAGACTGTGGAACAGAATCCCCCTTCCCATCAGAACTGCCCCCTCCATCGACTCCTTTAAGTCGAGACTTAAAACTCATCTCAACTTCCAAGCCTTTCTTGACGTCCTCTGAGGGAGGGCTATATGTATGTATTTATGTATGTACTTAATCTATGAACCAATGTTGTATAACATTAGTACCTCCACCAATGTAAAGCACTTTGGTCAACGAGAGGTGTTTTTTAAATGTGCTGTAGAAATAAAAGTGACTTGACTTGACCTGGCCAGACCCAGGTTGTTAATTTGAAAGAGAAAAAGGTCTGAAACTCAAGTGCGATGATTTGCAAGGGGCGATGTCGGCTTCAGGCTCCGAGACTTGCCCCCTTCACAACCCCCCCGCTGTGCATCTCAAAGCCAGTTACTCCCAGGTCCCACCCAGAACACCAGCTCTGGATCCAGCGCTAGATCGAGAATAAAACCCTTGAAGTTCCCCGAAAGAACACGCTAAGAACCGATATTTTACAACCAGCTCCTAAAATACATATGAAAGCCGACTGGAGATAGACACAAAGTGCCGCGGTAACTCAGCGGGTCAGGCGGTATCGCTGGAGAAAAAAGTTTGGGTGGTGTTTCGGTTTCGGGCTTCAGACTGAGAGTAGAGTGGGGGGGAGGAGGGGAAGAGAGCTGGAGATATATACTCATATCCTGCCCATACTCAGAAAATCTTTCCTACCTCCAATTCACACACCCCCCCACTATAATTTTCCTACCTCCCGCCTCCTACTTCCCCACCCCCCCTCCCCACCCACCTCCTTTCAGTCTGAATAAGGGTTCCAACCCAAGACGTCATCCACCCTTTCTCTCCAGAGATGCTGCCAGTCCCGCTGAGTTGCACAGGCACTTTGTGTCCATCTTGATGCACCTATAGGCGCTTTAGGTGCATCAAATCCAGGACAAACAGACTCAGGAATAGTTGCTTTCCGAGAATTATATCTACTATAAATTCAAATTCACACATGCACTGACTACACCGCCCAACACGGACTTCCATCTGTATATATGTATATATGAATGTAGCGCCGCAGAATTTGTGCACCTATCCCCCCCCCATCTCCCTTCTGTTTTTTGTTTTTTTCTGTTTCTTGTTTTTTGTGCTAAATTGTATGTATGCACTGAGTACGAGCAGCTTTCAGTTTCACTGTACATGTATAGTGACAATAAATGGCATATCTATCTTCGATACAAAGCAGCTTCCTACCAACACGGTATTAAGCCTGCTCTTGTTTCCGGATCCCAGCAGCATAAAAACTGACCGTGTGGTTTCCACAGTACCATTCTGGATGTGGAAATAGCTCTCCGAGTCTACCCCTCATCGTTTGTGCAAGAAAGAACTGCAGATGCCGGTTCAAATCGAAGGTAGACACAAAATGCTGGAGTAACTCGCCGGGACAGGCAGCATCTCTGGGGAGAAGGAAATGGGCGACGTTTTGGGTCGAGACCCCAAAGTGTTACTTCCCCATACTCCAGCATTTTGCTGGCTGTCCCTCTGAGTTACTCCATCAGTTACTCCAGCATTTTGCTGGCTGTCCCTCCGAGTTACTCCAGCATCTACCTTCTACCTCATCTTTAACTGTTCCATTATATTACAGTTCAAGAGGGAACTGCAGATGCTGGAAAATCGAAGGTAGACAAAAGTGCTGGAGGAACTCGGCGGGTGCAGCAGCATCTATGGAGCGATGGAAATAGGCAACGTTTCGGGCCGAAACCCTCTGGGTTTCGGCCCGAAACGTTGCCTATTTCCTTAGGGATTGGGCCCGAAACATTGCCTATTTCCTTAGGGATTGGGCCCGAAACGTTGCCTATTTCCTTCGCTCCATAGATGCTGCTGCACCCGCTGAGTTCCTCCAGCGAAGGAAATAGGCGACGTTTCGGGTTTGAGACTGAAGAAGGGTTTCGGCCCTGAAACGTCGCCCATTTCCTTTGCTCCATAGATGCTGCCGCACCCGCTGAGTTTCTCCAGCGCTTTCGTCTGCCTTCGTAGCTTGTCGCAGGGTGGGTCCATTCCGACGTCCCGCTGCGACTGTGACTGTTGCCGGAAGTCGCCTAAGTGGGACAGGCCCTTGAGGCTTTTCACTGTACCTCGGTAGCATCCGAGTGTTACTTCCCCATTTGCGCCAGTCCCTTGCATCCCCATTCACGTGCCCTTTTGTTCATCCTCTCTATACATCCACCCACCGCACCTCCCTAAACGCATCAGATTCAGATTCATACGTTATTGTCATTGTGCAGTGTACAGTACAGAGACAACGACAATGCAGTTAGCGTCTCACCCTGAAGAGCGAACATAGAATTTGAGCAATGAATATATATATATACGTACATACAGTAGTAGTAGTGCAATTTTTCTGGGGGGTGGAGTGTCCAGGGGGGGGGGGGGGGAGACTGGCAATCACCGAGATACAGAGTCACCCTGCACCGCCTGTGGCTGTGGGCGGCACGGTGGTGCAGCGGTTGGAGCAGTGCGGACAGCCACAGCAGAGTGCCCAAGTTATTCGAAGGGACTTGCAGAATTGAGGTTTAACACGAGGTGATATCCAAGTGGCAATGCTATAGAGATACACAAACAGCGCCTTGGACGGGGCATTCAATAATACATTACTCTAAACTTACCTTGGCTGTGGATATAATAAATCAAACAAGCCCCTACAGTCTGACGCTGGACTCAATTGCATGCAGCCAAACCAAGTTAGACGGTGGATACAAGCACAATAAACCAAAGCCTAAACGTTAGAGACCAGAACCAAGTGCTGTAAATCACTACCCCAAGAGCCAGACATCGATTTCAAGTGCTGTAAATCAAACCGAGACAGACACTCACGATGTAGCAATTCAAAACCTGATGGCAAGATATCAGGCCCAGGAATAATAAACCAAACAGCAACATTCAGACATTGGGTGAAGGTACAGTCTAGAGGGCCTGTCCCACTTCCCCGAGTTATTCACGAGTTCTCCCGAGTTTTCAAACTCGCAGAATGTTCGTAATGGGTCCGTAGGAGTCCCTGGATATATCGTATCGGCTCGTTACGCCAGCCGCAGGTACGCGGGGCTATTTCTTTTACTAGTGGACAATTTTCATCGGGCTGGTAAAAACGTCTCGACTTACCCGATGCCCAGAGTGCCCACGGTTGGCATAACGAGCCGCTACGGTATATCCACGGACTCTTAGGGCTCGTAACAAACATTCTATGAGTTTGAAAACTCGGGGGAATTCGCGAATAACTTGGGACAGTGGGACAAGCCCTTAAGGCAGAGTATGCCAACTCCCTTGCACAGTAAACCCAGGATGTCCCAGAATGATTTAAGCCAAGCAGATAATGTTGAATAGCGATGATCACTGCAAAGTTGGATGGCTGTTTGAGGAAAGCAGCGTTTAAACATCGAGACCTCAAACCCAGGATAAAACTCATGGTCTACAGGGAAGCAACGATTCTTCTCACCAATAGCAGGCACATCAAGGCACGCAAAGGATTCCGTCAATGTCGTCTCATCAAAGTGCTTCCGGACGAGGGATATTAAGCTGGAAAGTGTCGAGGGGATTTGAGAGGACGTTGCCAGGACTCAAGAACCTGAGCTGGAGGGAGAGGTTGAGCAGGCTCGGACTTAAACCCCTGTCCCACGGTACGAGTTCATTCCAAGTGCTCTCCCGAGTTTGCCCTGATTCGAACTCGGAGATTTACAGTAATGGCCACCCGTCGGTACTCGGGGCTCTCGTGGACATTTTTCATCGTGTTGAAAAATCTTCACGAGTCTTCCCATGTTTACCTGCCGTTAGCGAGTCTTCCCGAGTACCTGCCGTTAGCGCTAAGAGACGTCCCCGAGCTCCGACGTACCCGCTACGTTCATTCTCCGTGCTTACCACGAGTTTGATGTACGGGCACATTAGATGCAACAACACTAAAATGTACAATAAATGACCATGATGATGCAAAAACCTGTGGTCCTCTGAGGGAGGGCTATATGTATGTATTTATGTATGTACTTAATCTATGAACCAATGTTGTATAACGTTAGGTTAATACCTCCACCAATGTAAAGCACTTTGGTCAACGAGAGGTGTTTTTTAAATGTGCTATAGAAATAAAAGTGGCTTGACTTGTGGAATTCATTGCCAAGCCAATGGCCGCTTTTAAGGTCGAGATTGACAAATACTTGATTGGTGATGGGGAGAAGGCAGGAGAATGGGGTTGAGAGTGGAAAATAGATCAGCCACGATTGAAGGGCGGCATAGACTCGACGGGCTGAATGGCCTCACTCTGCTCCTACCACTTATCAACCAGTGCGTGGAGCGACCAGAGAATTGGAGAATCCCTCGAGGTCCAACTGATTGAGGTTAGGGTTGGTCCGAGAACATGGTGGCTGATTGGAAGAAGCAGTTCTTGAACCTTGAGGCAATGGTGCTCACACTCCTGTGACTTCCTCCCAGTGGCAGCATTCCTTGAATAATATTCAGCGCGTAACAGCCTCAAATATGTGTTCATGTTTCCAGGGCGGGTGTGTCAGAGCATGGAAGGGTCAAAGTGCAAAAGGCCTATATGTTTTTCTGGCTTTGCCTCCTGTTCAGACAAGCTCAGCGCTAAAGTGCTCATTCTTTTGACATCAGATCCTTCCGTAGCCTTGCGCTTCCTAATCTTGGCCATCACCTCCAGCTCTCCCAGAGCCAATCCTGCCTTCGCACACATCCCCAATGTATTCGAGGGCAGGTTCCACTCTCCGCGGCTGTGAAGAGCCCGAGCTCTGGCATTCCTTCACTGAATAACGCTGCCGTTCATTAAAATGCAAGTTGCATCACACCCTGCACCTTACTTCCTCCTCAGTGTCAACATTTATTTATTTGGCAGCACTTTCCGCGAAGCACCTCAGGACATTTATCCCAAGCACAGGGAGAAATGCATAAGCGAGATGTTTTAAGACACAAAAAGCCGGAGTAACTCAGCGGACCAGGGAGCGGCATAGTTTCTTCTTGTGTGTGGCGTGCAAAGCCCAAAGTTGTGGGGCAACTTGTTCTATTTGATCTTACTTGATTGCATTCGTCGAAACAGGGCGGACCATGTGGAGGTTGCAATCTCCCACCCCCTGCAGCATCTTTGGGGAGGAGCAATAGGTGACGTTTCGGGTCGAGACCCTTCTTCAGACCAAGGGTCAGGGTGGGGGAGATTGCAACCTCCACCTGGTCAGCCCTGTTTCGACGAATGCAATCAACCCGGCCTGGACAATAGAATAGAACAAGTTGTCCTACAACTTTAGGCTGTGCACGCCATACATACAAGAGGAGTCAGGGGAGATGGAAATCAGAGATATAGACGGTGCTATGGAGAGATGGAAGAAACAAATGAACGATATACACAAAAGTAACCTTGATAAAGGAAAGAGGCCATTGTTAGCTGTTGCATTAAATAGGCAGTAAGGGGCTGGCAGATCACACAGACATAAGCATCTGATGCAGACTGAAGATGAAGGAGTTAAATCCACCCAGTTGGTCCCAGTCGTGTCTGCTCTTCACTCCACGCCATCTGTTCCATTCTTGCTGTAGTAAATGACATCAGCAGCACATTCCACAGCTAGCACAGACTCCCAAAATAGCCGTGGTGTGATCAGCCTTCCTGCCTCACTCACCGCCTGTGCTGAACCACGCTCACCACCGGCTCCCCGACTGTGCAGCCGACTGGCCAACATGATGGCTGGCCGCCCGGTCAGACCAAGGCCGCTCCCGCACAAGCTCACAGTCCCCTCTCTCCCCAACTCCAGGTTCATTAACTTAAAGGCTCTCCGAACCGTCCCTCCACCCCGGAGGAGTGTGGATTGCAGAAGAGACTCTCACAGGCCAATAAAGAGGAGAGTTAATATCTCCGAATCGGCCGTCAGGCCCTGGATGGCCAGAAGGGTTTCCAATGGTATCAACACCATCCAGCGTGCAGCATCTCCCGAGCCCTGGGACTGATGTCTAATTACACAGCGAGCTTGCGGTGGGCGACTGAGCTGCAGGGGATGTACAAAATGAGAAACACTGCAAGACTGAAATAAAACTGGAAAATTGCTGCAATTGCTTCTGCAGGAGTGAAAAAAAAATTGTGATGGTCACTCATTAACCCTTTGTCACCCTCTGCGCAGATACAAGCTTCCTTGACGAACCATAGCTCCATGACGCCTGTTGATGTTTAGTAGAGAGTAGAGTGTTTAATTTAATTTGTTCATGATATATGTATTTTTATTTCTATTTACTTGTTGCTAATGCACACTGCACACTGAATGGACACTGGTTGAGCAACGTTTTTTTGTTTCCTCTGGGTATGTGAGTACTCAGGAAATGACAATAAAGATATACTGATACTGACTTACTGAGTTGAATGTTGGACGTTTTTTTTACTGGTTTAAGATAAAGGGTCACAGCAGCATGAATTCAGTTTGGTTCAGTGAAGTTGTTATTTTAGTTTGTTGCCACGCTAACCAGTCAGCAGAAAGACAATACATGATTACAATCGAGCCGTGTACTGTGTACGGATACCCATGGCGAGGGCAAGAAGGGTTTCATGAATTGACCTCTCCGAACTGCGATCCTCACTACAACTGCATGCAACTATACATGCATGGAGCATTTGACAGCACTGAGCCTGGAATCCCTGCAATTTAGTTCATCAGTTATAGGAGCAGAATTAGGCCATACGGTGATTTCACCAAATGTCAAATGAGCGTAGATCCCCCCCCTCACGGGACCGAAAAATTTAACTGGAGGACATATGTCACTTCGGTACATGTTAGTGAATGGGGAAACACGCACTTTCACACCCGTTAAAAACATGGAAAACGGACGATTTTTTAGCTGAAATTTTCCGCGCTAGTCGGGGTGACCGTGAAGCACAGCGACCTAAACATTCAGGCAAAAAAAAAGATAGAAAGTAAGGTAATTACAAGAGGGAACTGAAGGTGGAAAAACAGCGGAAGTGAACAGCAGACATTTGCCGTGGAGATTTAAAGATCCAAAATATCGGGAATTATCGCGTTTGCTCGCTGAATTTCATCAAAAGTAAGTTAATAATGCCTTAATTCAATCATGACAGATCCAGCTTTGCCTCCAAACCCCATTCTCCTGCCTTCTACTCCATAACCCCCGACACCCACACTAATTAATCTACGCCTTAAAATTATCCATTGACTTGGCCTCCACAGCTTTCTGTGGCGATGAATTGCACAGATTCATCACCCTGTGACTAAAGATAATCCTCCTCATCTCCTTTATAAAGGTGCGTCCGATAATACTGAGGCTGTGGCCTCTGGTCCCAGACGCTCACCCTCCTGAAGGAGGACCTTGTTGAAACTTACCAAATAAGTCTGGATAGAGCGGATGTGGAAAAGATGCTTCCATTCGAGGGAGAGTCTAGGACCAGAGGGCACAGCCGCAGAATAAAAGGGCACTAGAGAGGGTGGTAGAAGAACAGCCAGCTGAAGGAGAACTTGCATAGTCCCATGCAACCAGTGACACAGGTAAGTGCGTTTATTGTCCAAGTATTCACATACAAGGAATTTGCCTTGGTGCTCCGCCCACAAGTAACAACATGACATCCAGTGACAGTTACAAATGACTCGGAAAACACCAAACATTAATAATAATAAAACATTAATGATAAAACGCCATTGATCAAGCATGTGAACCAACAAAATACCAGGTCAAAGGGAGGCTATAGATGTTTGGCTGTTGAGTAGAGCAACTACTCGTGGATAAAAAGCAGTTTTTATGTCTGGCTGTGGCAGCTTTGACAATCCGGAGTCGCCTTCCAGAGGGAAGTGATTTAAGGAGTTTGTGGCCAGGGTGAGAGGGGGCAGAGATATCTTGCCTGCTCGCTTCCTGGCCCTTGCAGGTAGACAGGGTGGTGAAGGACTTGCCGTCATCAATCAGGGTATTGATTTGAAACATAATGTTAGCGCTCACAAGACAACGGTAAACCACATTTGGGGTGCACAGTTGTCTTGGTCACCCTGCTAAAGCAAGAATGTCCTTACACTGGGAAAGGGTGCATGGGAATATTACTGGGTTTGAAGGGTTAGATGCAAAGGAGAGGCCGGAGAGATTATATAATGTTCCTAGAGTTTCAGAAGCTGTGGGGTGACCTTAGAAGTTTAGAACGTCACGAGAGGCATAGACAAGGTAAACAGCAACAGTATATTCCCCAGGTTTGGGGCAGAGGTTTGAGATGCAACACTTACGGGGATATGGGGAGGAAGCAGGAACAGGGTACTGATTTGGGATGATCAGCCATGATCATATTGAATATCCACGCTGTATATCTAAACTAAACTAATAGGGAAGGTTTATACCGAAGATAGGCACAAAATGCTGGAGTAACTCAGCGGGACAGGCAGCATCTCTGGAGAGAAGGAATGGGTGATGAATGAAATGGGAAATAGGGTGAGCGAAGGAAATAGGCAACGTTTCGGGCCGAAACCCTTTAGGGTTTCGGCCCGAAACGTTGCCTATTTCCTAAAGGGTTTCGGCCCGAAACGTTGCCTATTTCCTAAAAGGTTTCGGCCTGAAACGTTGCCTATTTCCTAAAGGGTTTCGGCCCGAAACGTTGCCTATTTCCTAAAAGGTTTCGGCCCGAAACGTTGCCTATTTCCTAAAGGGTTTCGGCCCGAAACGTTGCCTATTTCCTAAAGGGTTTCGTCCCGAAACGTTGCCTATTTCCTAAAGGGTTTCGGCCCGAAACGTTGCCTATTTCCTTCGCTCCATAGATGCTGTTGCACCCGCTGAGTTTCTCCAGCATTTTTGTCTACCTTCGATTTTCCAGCATCTGCACAGTTCCTTCTTAAACACATAAGAAATGAAGGATGATGGCTTCAGATGAAGGAACAACAGTGAAGCATAAACAGTGGAATGACCAAACGTATCAAATGGCCGAAGATGGACACAAAATGCTGGAGTAACGCAGCGGGACAGGCAGCATCTCTGGTGAGAAGGAATGGGTGACGTTTCGGGTCGAGACCCTTCTCTAGACTGAGAGTCGGGGGAGAGGGAGACGAGAAATATGGACGGTGATGTAGAGAGACACTGTACGTTCTCATATCAGAGATGGTTCGGAGTCTATCGGGCATGAAACAGCCCAGCAAGGCTGTGCCAGTCGACGGACACGCCCCAGTTGCTACTCCTTCTCTGCTAAGAAGTCCAAGTGACCGAGGAAGTGGCGGTTGCCGTGGTGACAGAACACAGACACGGTTTTTTAGCAAACATGTTCAAGTTCAGCGTCTGTTTGCTGAGCAAAGAGGCAGGGAGCAGAAACTATCAGCCAGCGAGATGCCACTCCCACCGCACGCTATTTAGATTCATTGTGGACAAATCCAGCCTCCCTAACTCCCTTAAGAGCCTGTCCCACTTAGGCGATTTTTTCGGCGACTCCTGTCAGTCGCCAGCGGGTCGCCAAAAATTTTCAAACGTGTCGAAAATCCAGCGGCAACCAGAAAAAATAAGGTACGACTCTTTGGGCGACTAAGATTGTTATGGGCTTGGACCAGCCAGAGGCAGGAAACACGTTCCCGATGTTGGGGGAGTCCAGAACCAGGGGTCACAGTTTGCCAATAAGGGGTAAACCATTTAGAACGGAGACTAGGAAACACTTTTTCTCACAGAGAGTGGTGAGTCTGTGGAATTCTCTGTGAAGTGGTGAGTCTGTGGAGGCAGGTTCTCTGGATGCTTTCAAGAGAGAGCTAGATAGGGCTCTTAAAGATAGTGGAGTCAGGGGATATGGGGAGAAGGCAGGAACGGGGTACTGATTGTGGATGATCAGCCACGGTCACATTGAATGGCGGTGCTGGCTCAAAGGGCCGAATGGCCTACTCCTGCACCTATTGTCTATTGTCTAATCACCACCCCAAACAGGCATCAGTCCCCGCGCGATGTAGACTCAGTGGGACGAAGGGTTGGCATTCACGCTGTATCTCTGAACTAAACTAAACTAAACTAAACCAAGGAGCAGTGAGAATGCCGGCAACACCAGGGACGTTATCACCACATGGATTGCCACATCGGCTCAGGGCAGCAGCTCATCATCATTCCATTATCAAGCCCAAGTACAGATAGGCAGTACGTGCTTGCCTTGGCAGTGACGTCTATATCCTGGCACGGAATAAGATTTTTTTTTTTAAAAACTTCTCTAAAGGGCGATTCAACTGCTAAGGGCCTGTCCCACCTGCCGATTTTTTCGGGGCGACTGCCGACATCGTTGACCGATGTATCGGGTCACCGAAAAATTTGTGGCGTGGCGTGATGGCGTATTGGCGCACGGTGTTTTTTCAAGCGTCGCAACATTTTTCTAAGTGTAAGTTGGACCTAGTATTGAATAGTGTTAATGTGCGGGGACTGCTGGTCGATGCGGACTCGGTGGGCTGAAGGGCCTGTTTACTCGCTGTATCTCTAAACTAAACTAAACCAAATTTGCCCCTTTATACATCTCCTTTAAACATAGCCCCTCTCGTCTTAAAGCCATACCCTCGAGCATTCGATTTTGCCATTCCGGGAAAAAGATTCTGATCATCTACCCCACGCACGTCTCGAATAGTTTTATATACATCTTTAACCAGGTCCCTCCGAGACTGTTGGCAATGCGGAGAAAATGTCTGTGGAATTCTCGGCCTCAGAGGGCGGTGGAGGCGGGTTCTTTGGATACTTTCAAGAGAGAGCTGGATAGGGCTCTTAAAAATGGGGGAGTCAGGGGATATGGGGAGAAGGCAGGAACGGGGTACTGATTGGGGATGATCAGCCATGATCACATTGAATGGCGGTGCTGGCTCAAAGGGCCAATAGACAATAGGTGTAGGAGTAGGCCATTTGGCTCTTCGAGCCAAATGGCCTACTCCTGCACCTATTGTCTATGATCAAGGAAGGCGCTGTGTGACTGACAGCCTTCCGCCTGTGACCTGATTTTAACGGCATGTGTAGTGTGGCGCATACCTGTCGGCCACTCTCCCCTGCACCCAGACAGACAGAATCTCAGCAACAAATCTCAATTAGACGTTTGGCCTCAGATGCGCTAAAGAGTGCGTCAGGACCTGCCATCAGACGCAGTCCCCCGGCACCGCTCATTCAGCAGCGAGCATCAACACTTGAACAAATAACTACCTCCAACCATTTCCTGTTTTGAGTCATTATTATCCACTTCCTGCTAAGCTGTGAAGTCAAAAAATTCTCAGCAACGGTTGTCAGTTGAGTCACGGCCCGATCGTCTGAGAGAGAGAGAGGCACACACACACGCACACGCCACACACACGCACGCACACGCCACACACATGCGCCACACACACGCGCGCGCACACACACACACGCACGCGCACACACGCAGACACACCGCACACGCACACACACACGCACACCACACACACACGCGCGCCACACACACACACGCGCGCCCACACACACACACACACACACACACACAGACACACACACACAGACACACCCACACACACACACACACACACACACACACACACACACACACACACACACACGCGCACACACACACACACACACACACACACAGACACACACACAGACACACACACACACACACACACGCCACACACATACACACACACACTTTAGCCCAGAGGCACACACACACGCGCGCACACACACACGCGCGCACACACACACACACACGCGCGCGCACACACACACACACACACGCGCGCGCGCCACACACACACACACACACACACGCACACGCACCACACACACACAAAGCTGGTGTAACTCAGCGGGACAGGCAGCATCTCTGGGGAGAAGGAACGGGTGACATTTCGGGTCGAGACTCTTCTTCAGAGACTCTGGTTACTTGGCTGAAAACCCCCTGTCCTTAAATAGCCCAGAGCGGGTCGATAACCAGCACCCAACCTGTTGCATTCAGACAGATCTATTCCATGGGGCGCCTGAACCCTGCAGTAAATTAAGTTGAAGTTCAGTCTGAAGAAGGGTCTCGACCCGAGATATCGCCCGTTCCTTCTCCCCGGAGTTGCTGCCTGCCCGCTGAGTTACTCCAGCTTTTTGTGCCCATCTTTGGTTTAAACCAGCATCTGCAGAACCTTCCTGCGCAAGTTGAAGCCCTGCTCTGTTCGTGCCAAAACAGACATCTGGTTCGATGCCTTGTGGGCCCGAGAGAGAGGGAGAGAGCAGCTGAATGATGCTGAGGGGTTTGTCGCTGGGATGTGGGTGGGATTAAAGGCTCTCCCTTTCTTTCATAGTTCGTAGGTTGTCAGAGCAGAATTAGGCGATTTCTATTACACCATTCCATCGCGGCTGATCTCTGTGGGGGAGGACCACAGTCTAAGGTCCTTCCGATGCTGGACATGGGGGGGCAGGGGGTGGTGGAGATGCTCTTCAAAAATAAGGGAAGGGATTCCACGGCAGTGGGCCACATCCGAAAATAGGTGCAGGAGTAGGCCATTCGGCCCTTCGAGCCTGCACCGCCATTCAATATGATCATAGCTGATCATCCAACTCAGTATCCCGTACCTGCCTTCTCTCCATACCCTCTGATCCCCTTAGCCACAAGGGCCACATCTAACTCCCTCTTAAATATAGCCAATGAACTGGCCTCGACTACCCTCTGCGGCAGAGAGTTCCAGAGATTCACCACTCTCTGTGTGAAAAAAGTTCTGCTCATCTCGGTTTTAAAGGATTTCCCTCTTATCCTTAAGCTGTGACCCCTTTTCCTGGACTTCCCCAACATCGGGAGCAATCTTCCTGCATCTAGCCAGTCCAACTCCTTAAGAATTTTGTAAGTTTCTATAAGATCCCCTCTCAATCTCCTAAATTCTAGAGAGTATAAACCAAGTCTATCCAGTCTTTCTTCATAAGACAGTCCTGACATCCCAGGAATCAGTCTGGTGAACCTTCTCTGCACTCCCTCTATGGCAATAATGTCCTTCCTCAGATTTGGAGACCAAAACTGTACGTAATACTCCAGGTGTGGTCTCACCAAGACCCTGTACAACTGCAGTAGAACCTCCCTGCTCCTATACTAAAATCCTTTTGCTATGAAAGCTAACATACCATTCGCACTCAATATGATCATGGCTGATCATCCAAAATCTGTACCCCGTTCCTGCTTTTTCACCCCATATCCCTTGCCTCCGATAGCCACAAGAGCTAAATCTAACTCAACCAAACTCTGGAATATGTGAAGCTGGAGTAACTCAGCGGGACAGGCAGCATCTCTGGAGAGAAGGAATGGGTGACGTTTCGGGTCGAGACCCTTTCTTCAGACTGGTTAGGGGGTAAGGGAAACGAGAGATATTTTATTGTCTCTGTACTGTACACTGACAAGACAATTAAAATTGAATCTGAATCTGAATCTGAATCTGAATCTGAGATATGGATGGTGATGTGGAGAGATAAAAGAACAGTGAATGAAAGATTTGCGTAACAATGATAAAGGAACCAGGCTGTTTGCAGGGTGAAAATGAGAAGCAAGTGCGACTTGGTTGGGGGAGGGATAGAGAGAGAGGAAATGCCGGGGCTACCTGAAGTGAGAGAAATCAATATTCATACCACTGGGCTGTAAGCTGCCCAAGCGAAATATGAGATGCTGTTCCTCCAATTTGCATGTAGCCACTCTGACAACGGAGGAGATCAGGGACAGAAAGGTCTGTGTGGGAATGGGAAGGAGAATTAAAGTGTCCAGCAACCGGGAGATCAGCCGGAAGGTTATTAGAATATTGTTTAAGAAGGAACTGTAGATGCTGGAAAATCGAAGGTAGGCAAAAGTGCTGGAGAAACTCAGCGGGTGCAGCAGCATCTATGGAGCGAAGGAAATAGGCATGGAAATAGGCAATGTTTCAGGCCGAAAACCTCCAGCCAAAGGTTTACCATAAGGTAAAAGTCATAAGGAATAGGGGTAGAATTAGGTAGACAAAAGTGGTGGAGAAACTCAGCGGGTGCAGCAGCATCTATGGAGCGAAGGAAATAGGCAATGTTTCAGGCCGAAACCCTTGGGAGGGAAATAGGCAACGTTTCGGGCCGAAACCCTTGGGTTTCGGCCCGAAACGTTGCCTATTTCCTTCGCTCCATAGATGCTGTTGCACCCGCTGAGTTTCTCCAGCACTTTTGTCTACCAGGTAATTAGAATAGGTGCCCTTAGTGCGATCCCCGTGAATTGTAAGCAGCAGGATGTGAAAATCAACGTATTGATGGGGCAAAAGCCATCAGCTGGCCAAGCAAGCACAGGGAAATGTGTAATCAGGAATTTGGGTTCAAATAGTTCTGGGTGACCTTAAGGAACAGTGTGTAAAGGCGGAAGGCATAGCTTAGTTTAGATTCGAGATACAGCGTGGAAACATGCCCTTGGGCCTAACCGACCGACACTGCGCAAACCAGCGGCCAAACCGGGGGTGGGGAGATTGCAACCTTCACGTGGCCCGCCCTGTTTCGACGAATGCAATCAACCCGGCGTGCACAATCAAATAGAACACGTTGCAGAGGGCCTACAGCAGCAGTCTCCACCCGGCGCGGCCTGCGGACTTTGGAAGCCGCCGACTCCGGTAGGAGGGGGCCGACTCTGGTGTCCACGCCGCTGAGGACGTCCCGCAGCCCCGACGTCGGACTGGTATCATCCCGGCGAGCGGTCCTGGTCATCGGGCCGCCCGTAGCTGCAACTGCGGAGGGCTTGGGGAGACCCTGACCACGGGGAACAGTGGAGGAAGAAGACTGACTTTGGTGCCTTCCCACACAGTGGGGAACTTTGGTTCTGCTGTGTGGGGATGTTTTGTGTTGAATTATATAGTGTGTTGAGTCCTGTTTATTTTTATTGTATGGCTGTATGGGAATTCATTTCACTGTGCCATCTGGCACACGTGAAAATTAAATCTATCTTGTATCTTGTATCTTGTCCTACAACTTCAGGCTATGCTCGCCGTACGCAAGAAGAAGCAGAAGACCCCTAACACTAGCACTATCCTACACACCCCAGGGATCATTTTTTTTTGCCGAAGCCAATTAACCTACAAACCTGCACGACTTTGGAAAGTGGGAGGAAACCAGAGCACCTGGAGAAAACCCCCACAGGTCACGGGGAGAACGTACAAACCTCGTACAGACAGCACCTGTAGTCGGGATCAAACCCCGGGTCTCTGGTGCTGTGAGGCAGCAACTCTACCGCTGCTGTGCCAGTGTGCCGTCTGCTAAACCTGCTTGGAAATTATGGGAACAATCAAACCTAAAAGGCCTTCAGTCGAAAGGCTGATCGACGCAAGGGCGGAGGCAAATGATGTCTGTTCACAGAAAGTAGTTGAGGCCACAGTTCATTTGCTATATTTAAGGGGGAGTTAGATGTGGTCCTTGTGGCTAAAAGGATCAGGGGGTATGGAGAGAAGGCAGGTACAGGATACTGAGTTGGATGATCAGCCATGATCATATTGAATGGCGGTGCAGGCTCGAAGAGCCGAATGGCCTACTCCTGCACCTATTTTCTATGTTTCTATCTTCCCAAAAGCAGAGACATCATTACAGACCCAGCTGGAAAATGCACCAACCCAGTCTCATCGAGCAATGGGCATCAACATGCAATTCCCGCTCAGGCAAAACACATGCTGTTTTATTCCCAAATTAAAACTCTCCCTGCATGCGTGTTAGTATTTGAACTTCTGCTATTTAAATATTAGTTTAGGCCTCCGGGTTACTAATTCAGTAAGGTGACCAATCTGATATTACCCCAACCCTCTTACCAAGTAATTCCTGCAACAATCCATTGGAAGTACTATGCGCTGAAACTCACACCCAACCCTCTCCTTCACAACTTTTTATTTCAGCCTTGCTTCCACCGCAAGCATGTATCCGCTTCTGTATTTAAAGTTGTCGTAGAACTTTCACTTCCACCTCCTTCCCCGTCAGTTCATTCTAATTTACATTTCGTACTTTGCTGGCTTTACCTTGCTGGCTATAAACGTTATTCCCTTATCATGTATCTGTACACAGACCAATTTTTCAAGAGCTGGACACCCTTTACCGAATTCTTACAAGGATAGTATGGTGCCACCAAATTTGGATTTAAATCTGATTCTGCGTTGGGGTGGGGGGGGGGGAGGTGGGTGGGGGGGGGGGGGGGGGACGAGGGACAGGTATATCTCCACTTTTTTTCTTTTTTTTTTTTTTCTTCTCTCTCTGTTCTTTTCCCTCATTTTCAGTTAAAAAAGGTTAAAATTGAAGCTAAAATAATTGTATAATTTTACATGCCGAATGTTTTATTCTTGTACAATTGCTTCTAATAAAAATAATTTAAAAAAAAATAATATAAAAAACCATGTATCTGTACACTGTAAATGGCTTGACTGTAATCATATATTGTCTTTCCGCTGACTGGTTAGCACGCAACAAAAAGCTTTCCACTGTATTCAAGAAGGAACTGCAGATGCTGGAAAATCGAAGGTACACAAAAAAGCTGGAGAAACTCAGCGGGTGCAGCAGCATCTATGGGTTTCGGGCCGAAACGTTGCCTATTTCCTTCGCTCCATAGATGCTGCTGCACCCGCTGAGTTTCTCCAGCTTTTCACTGTACCTCGGTACACGGGGCAGTAAACTAGACTGGACTTCCCTCCAGAAAAATATTCTCGGCACCTTCCTGGCGTTTAGTTTACTAATCACCTTGAATCTTAAATCTTCTGGTAACTGATCCTTTTGCCAGCAAGAACAGACTCTCCTTATTTATGGTGTGGAAACATATTACCTCTCTGTCAAATCCTTCTTAGCCTCTGCTGTAAAGAGATCGATCCTAGTTTAGTTGAAAAGTGTCTCCACATAACGGAAGTCCCTCAATGCCGACCGGTTACCAGGCCGGGAGGACATTTCTCTCCAGGGTGCAAGGACTGCAAGTTTCATAAATGACATTCACATTTTAAAAAGCTCAGTTTAAACTCAGTGGAGAGAAGTTTTCTCCCCTCTCTAATTCGCGATCCTGTCCGCCTCTCCCCTCCCTGCCAGAGGGAGAGAGGAAAAAAATCTAATCAGGAGGGCGAAAAGGAAATAAGCAATTTTCATTCCCAGTCAGAGTGGGAGAGAGGACTGAGGAGGATGATTAGTCAGTGAGCACACATGGAGAGTTAGCATGTTCTGGGGGTTAAAGGTGAATGTTTCCCTATCCCCCTCCCCCAAGGAATGCTGCAAAAGGAGCCAAGTGGAGCAAGCAGCAGGAGTAAGTTCACATTTCGCAATCCATTAGGAATCCACAGACAGTCCTCGTTAAAGAGACAGTCCCTCACTTGGCGCGGACACGGAGGAAACCTCAACGCAAGTTTTCTTCAGTGGGAGACAGCAGATTAAGATAAGGGCCCAAGTTCCGAGACAGGGTCACTGGATCCTGAAATTAATTTGTTTGGTTGACGGGGAAAGCTAACTATTCCTTCAGCTTTCCTCGATGTTTTTGGAAAATTTCCAAAAAGAGAAAACTGACATTTTCTGCTTTTGTTTAAGAAGGAACTGCAGATGCTGGAAAAATCTAAAGTAGACAAAAAATGCTGGAGAAACTCAGCGAGTGAGGCAGCATCTGTGGAGAAAAGGAGTAGGTGACTTGGGGGTCTCGACCCGAAATGTCGCCCACCCCATTTCTCCATAGACGCTGCCTCACCTGCTGAGTTTCTCCAGCATTTTTTGTCTATTTTCTTTCTGCTTTTGCTCTTGTTACGTAACTCACCATGAGATACAAAGTGACTACAAGTTTAAGATAGTTTAGAGATACAGCGTGTATCTGCACTGATCAGCGGTCACCCTGTACACTAGCATAGTCCTACACACTAGGGACAATTCACAAAAAATTAACCTACAAACAATAGACAATAGGTGCAGGAGTAGGCCATTCAGCCCTTCGAGCCAGCACCGCCATTCAATGTGATCATGGCTGATCATCCCCAATCAGTACCCCGTTCCTGCCGTCTCCCCATATCCCCTGACTCCGCTATCTTTCAGAGCCCTATCCAGCTCTCTCTTGAAAGCATCCAGAGAACCGGCCTCCACCGCCCTCTGAGGCAGAGACTTCCACAGACTCACCACTCACTCTCTGTGAGAAAAAGTGTTTCTGTTCTAAATGGCTTACCCCTCAGGCCGGTTCTCTGGATGCGTTCAAGAGAGAACTAGATAGGGCTCTTAAAAATAGCGGAGTACTGTCCTACACACACTAGGGACAATTTACAATCTTTACTGAAGCCAATTAATCTACAAAACTGCACGTCTTTTGGAGTGTGGGACGGAAACCGGAGCACCCGGGGAAAACCCACGCGGTCACAGGGAGAACGTACAAACAGTCCCGCTGTCAGGATCGAACCCGGGTCTCCTGCGCTGTAAAGCAGCAACTCTACCACTTAGTCCGAAGAAGGGTCTCGACCCGCTACGTCACCCATTCCCTCTCACCAGAGTTGCTGCCTGTCCCGCTGAGTTACTTCGGTGTAGACCAGCGCCTGCTGTTCCTTCACAAACAACTGTACCGCTGCGCCTCCGTGCCACAGTAATCTAGCCTCCTAGAGCAGCAGCAGCAGCAGTCCCAACCTGCTTACACAGACAGAGACCAGCTAACATGCTCCGAACACAAAGCGAGAGGCCATTCTGCCCTCCATCCCCGTGCTGACTCTTTCCAAAAGCAATTAGTCCCAATGACATGCAAAATTTCCCTTTAAATATTCATCCAACCACTTCTCCAAGTTTTCAAGTCATTAAATTTGGTTCCACTTACCTTTCGGGGAAGGCATTCAATGTCTTAAAAATATATATATTTTTTGCCATTTGTTAGTCTCCTTTTTGTTTCTTTGGCGAGCGGCAAATCCGTGTCCTTTAGTTACTAATCCTCGTGCCAGTGGAAACTTTTTCTTATTTTTCTTTACTCCCAACAAAACTGCTCACTGTTAAATGGGTCTATTAATGAAGGCAGAAGCTGCCAACAGCCCTTAACAAGAACACTGGTGTTTCAAAACACACAACTTCAACCAGCATGTGCCATTGCCGTGATTCCATGCAAACCTCAAACGCTGAGTGACTTTATCCAATAGACAATAGACAATAGGTGCAGGAGTAGGCCATTTGGCCCCTCGAGCCAGCACCGCCATTCGATGTGATCATGGCTGATCATCCCCAATCAGTACCCCGTTCCTGCCTTCTCCCCATATCCCCTGACTCCGCTATTTTTAAGAGCCCTATCTAGCTCTCTCTTGAAAGCATCCAGAGAACCTGCCTCCACCGCCCTCTGAGGCAGAGAATTCCTCAGACTCTCCACTCTCTGTGAGAAAAAGTGTTTCCTAGTCTCCGTTCTAAATGGCTTACTCCTTATTCTTAAACTGTGTGGCCCCTGGTTCTGGACTCCCCCAACATCGGGAACATGTTTCCTGCCTCTAGCGTGTCCAAGCCCTTAACAATCTTAACAATCCACAGATTGGATGAACCAGGTAACCCGGACAAGCTCTAGACTGTCGACACAAAAATGCTGGAGTAATTCAGTGGGTCAGGCAGCATCTCTGGAGGAAAATAATAGGCGACGTTTCAAAGTCAGAACTTCATGAGTGTGAAGAGGGGTTCCGACCTGAAATGTCACCTATTCCTTTTTCTCCAGAGATGCTGCCTGACCCAGTGAGTTACTCCAGCATTTTTTGAGTCTACCTTTGGTATAAACCAGCATCAGCATTACCTCCCGACACACATACTCTGGATTGTTTTGGATAGGAAAGTGGATCCAAACCTTGGATAGGGAAGGTTTGGAGGAATATGGGTCAAATGGCAGGCATGTGGGACCCGTGTAGACGGGGCATCTTGGCCGGCATGGGCAGGATGGGCCGAAGGGCCTGTTTCCATGCTGTATGACAAACTCCCAGACTCACTACATCAAGGCTTTGTTTAGATCTCACCACAAAGTCCACTCCCCCCCGCACTGCCACCACCCCTCCCTGTGAAAACAATTTTCGAAATTCTGTCGTCATATTTTACCCAGACCGGCTTTCATCCACAAATCACCCCATCGATGACTATACACTACTGCCACCTCCATAAAAATGTTTTGTTTCGAGTCATCTGCTGATGAAACCATAAGTCATGCTGTTGTCTCCAGTTCCAATGTTCTCAGCCCTGGCCTTCCATCTCCCACCTTGTGCCAAATTAACTCATCAAACAGGCCAGTCCACATATCCGAAAGTCACACAAAGTCCTGCTTGCTCATTAGGCTGCGCTTGCTTAGGCATTGGGTATCATCTGTGCCACATCAACAACACAAAACATTTCCTCCTCGCTTTCAAGTGCATACACGTCCTTGCCCTCTCACAAGTTCACAAGTCATAGGAGTAGAATTAGGCCATTCGGCCCAACGAGTCTCCGCCATTCTATCATGACCGATCAATGCCTCCTAATCCCATTTTCCTGCCTGCTCCCCATAGCCCTCGACACCCGTTCTAATCAAGAATTTGTCTATCGCTGCCTTAAAAACATCCACCGACTTGACCTTCACAGCCCTCTGTAGCAATGAGTTCCACAGACAAACTACCCTGTGACTAAAGAAGTTTCTCCTCACGTCCTTTCTAAAAGAGCGCCCTATAATTCTGAGGCTATGACCTGTGGTCCTAGACTCTCCCACCAGTGGAAACAGTCTGAAGATGGATCTCGACCCGAAACGTCACCTATTCCTTCGCTCCATAGATGCTGCCTCACCCGCTGAGTTTCTCCAGCATTTTTGTCGACCATCCTCTAGTTCTGACCTCTTGCATTTCCTTGCTTTTAATCACTAGTTCTACTAGCTGTGCTTTGAGCGACCCAGGCCTCTTATCCCCATTCTTAAGTATCAGGTACTTGTCTCGATATCTTCTTAAGTGACTCAGCATGAAAATGTATCGGTCGACATTCCGATTTTACAACCAAGATGCAGTTATAGAAATTAGTTATCAATTTATAGAAGCCTATAAAATTACAAAAGGACTGAACAAGCTCGATGCAGGAAAAAATATTCCCAATGTTGGTGGAGTCCAGAACCAGGGGCCACACAGTCTAAGAATAAAGGGGAGGCCATTTAAAACTGAGATGAGAAAAAAAAAACCTTTTCGCCCAGAGAGTTGTGAATTTGTGGAATTCTCTGCCACAGAGGGCAGTGGAGGCCAATTCACTGGATGAATTTAAGAGAGAGTTAGATAGAGCTCTAGGGGCTAGTGGAGTCAAGGGACATGGGGAGAAGGCAGGCATGGGTTACTGATTGTGGATGATCAGCCATGATCACAATGAATGGCGGTGCTGGCTCAAAGGGCCGAATGGCCTCCTCCTGCACTTATTTTCTATGTCTATATTATAGAAAAGAGTAAAAACGCAAGAGAGAGAAAAAGTGCAGGGCAGATGGGAGCACGTGCATGTGACAAGAATGTATAGAGTCAAGGGGGTGCAAATGAAGTGGAGATATGATCCATGACAGCATGACTGCCAATGAGCATTTGGATCTCTGAATGACAAATTAATCCAGGATAGAGGAAATGAATCATGCTCTTCCTGTGCTGTGTACCGGGATCGGCAGAGTCCTGGAATGGCTTGCATAGTTACAGCCCAGGAAGCTGGGTGAATGGGGTATTGGGATCTGGATGAAGGAGCACAAGGAAAATGAAGGGAGCACGGCTTCCACCAAAGAGCTTCAAGTAGAAGTCATATGTGGTCGGGCGAGATTAATTTAACCTGGCATCATGTTTGGCCCAGGCACTTTGGGCTGAAGGGCCTGTTCCTGCATAATGGTTCGTTTATTATCATGTGTACCAAGGTGTAGTGAAATTCTTTACTGTGCTGCTCTCTGTTCCTCTATGTCTCAGATTGCTAGTTCACTCATTTTAGAAGGATGAGAGGGGATCTCATTGAGACATATAAGATTGTTAAGGGCTTGGACACACTGGAGGCAGGAAACATGTTCCCGATGTTGGGGGGAGTCCAGAACCAGGGGCCACACAGTTTAAGAATAAGGAGTAAGCCATTAAGAACGGAGATGAGGAAACACTTTTTCTCACAGAGAGTGGTGAGTCTGTGGAATTCTCTGCCTCAGAGGGCGGTGGAGGCAGGTTTTCTGGATGCTTTCAAGAGAGCTAGATAGGGCTCTTAAAAATAGTGGAGTCAGGGGATATGGGGAGAAGGCAGGAACGGGGTACTGATTGGGGATGATCAGCCATGATCACATTGAATGGCGGTGCTGGCTCGAAGGGCTGAACAGCCTACTCCCGCACCTATTGTCTATTGTATATTGCCACAAGCTCTCAACATGCACAGGAGGTTTGGGTCCAACGCTGGCAGGTGAGCCAACATTGCCCCAGTCAGTACTACCTGGACTCCACACAGAAAGCATGGCCGCTCGGTGTGAAGGAGAGAACTGAAACCAAGGACCTGTAAAGCACCACCCGGCAAAAACCACCGCAGAAAATTGGACTCGAGTAGATATTCAGAGAATATACTGCAGCATTGAATCACCAGTGGGTTTCCTGATCTTCCTCATTGTCCCTGTAGTCCCAACAGTTCAGCTCGGGTCTGGCTAAGGCAGAGCTGAGCAAAGGGTTAACCTGCCTCTGCCTCTTACAGACAGAGCCGGGCTCTGTTGGCAGAATGCCAGCTGCAGGAACAGCAGGTCCAAACAGCTAAAGCTGGCACACAGTAAAGGAAATTCCGTCCTGTTTCTTCTGGCAGGGCCCAGAGATTCCAGCTTTAGCAGCTCATAAAAAAATAACAAACACTCAGCCATCTGAACCCAGAGTGTAAACAGCCAGTAGTTGGGCTCCTGGAGAGAGCTACACACAGTCCGTGGCCATCCTCGAGGGGGGGGTGGGGATATACCTGCACACTCTTCCTCAGCAGGCCTCGTTCACACCCCTTCACTCAGCCGCACACTCACTCTTGCACACTCGTGCTTGTGAACAGAGCTGCACACTCACTCAGACAAGTGTGGGCGAACGCTATGAACAGTCTATGTTGAGCATCAAGCACGGAAAGTTGGTACGCATTAGCGACCCGTGCAGCTTAGACTAGTGTAAATGGGACAGCACGGGGAAGTCGGGCCTAATGGCCCCGTTTCCACGCTGAATGGCTCGATTACATCCCAAGAAACACCGTCGAGAAGTGGCATCTCGGGAGGACATCCTGCGACCTCAACCTTTGTGGGAGTTAAAATCCCTGTCCCATGGCACGAGTTCATTCCAAGAGCTCTCTCTCCCGAGTTTGCCCAGATTCGAACACGGAGATTTACGGTAATGGCCACTCGTCGGTACTCGGGGCTCTCGTGGACATTTTTCCATCGTGTTGAAAAATCTTCCCGAGTCTTCCCGAGCTTACCTGCCATTAGCGAGTCTTCCCGAGTACCTGCCGTTAGCGTTACGAGACGCTAAGAGACGTCCCCGAGCTCCGACGTACCCGCTACGTTCATTCTCCGTGCTTGCCACGAGTTTGATTTTTTTTTTAAACTCGGGAGAGCTCTTGGAATGAACTCGTACCACGGGACAGGGCTATTAACCTCAGATGGGGCAGTGAGTGACCCGACCCATTGTCAATCAATCTGGCAACTTTAAGGTGAAGGGGGAAAAGATTTAATGGGAATCTGAGGGGTAATGTTTTCACACGAAGGATGGTGGGTGTATGGAATAAGCTGCCAGAGGAGGTAGTTGAGGCAGCGGCTATGGTGACGTTTAAGAAACAGTTAGACAGGTACACGGATTGGAGGGATATGGGTCAAACACAGGCAGGTGGGACTAGTGTGGTTGGGACATGTTGGCCGGTGTGGGCAAGTTGGGCTGAAGGGCCTGTGTCCACGTTGTATCACTCTACGACCCTGGAATAGAACCCGCAAAACTGCGATATTAATATAAAGATTCAATGTACTTGTTAACAATCTTTATGGAAGGAAATACCTCCTTGGTACGGCATGCATTGACTCCAGACCCATCGCTACACAATGGATCCTACTGTGGATACTTATACAATAGAACTGGGCAGGCAAAACCCAACAATACATGATGTCTTCAGCAGAGGGAGAAATCAGGAGATAGCAGAGAAAAATGTAGTTAGTTTGAGGACTTTTTTTTTCCTTCCTCCACTACCTGGAATGTTAACACACACACACACAACGACACTTTAGTTAGAAACTAGTCAAACATTTATAGCCACTGAGGTGACGTGTCACTATTTGCAAAGCAGAACGCCAATCCCCGCACAGGGTCCAGGATACTCGATATGAAAAGGAAACTAACAACCAGGATGAAGCACCTTCCTCTCCAATGGGGATAAGGCACTGGAGGTTAACCCTTGCCCCACTGAAAGCTCGGGCACACGGTGACCCTTACCCCACATAAACAATGCCTCTGTACAGTTACCCAGCGAACGCACGTGATCCAGAATCAACACCGATTCTGTACTGTTCTAGTCGGGAGCTCGTACACACTGTAGAATAGTTACGAACAGTCACAGCATAGTTAAACATGCCGCCCGCACCTTGAATAAACAGCAACTCCATACAACTTTGACATAAACAGGGGCCTTTTCATCCCCTTCAACCAGTTCAGCCATTCAGTTATTGATGGCCGATATCTATATCGTATAGTGGTGCCTGCTAGCGCACGCAGATATCGAACCCGGCGTTGGGAAGCCGCGGTCATGTGACTCGGGGAGGAGCTGTTGTTTTGCGCGCGGATTTTCCTTTGCACGCGGCAATTCTGCGCTGACCACCGATGTGGCCAGACGTGTCTGATTAACCTGTATGCTGCGACTTTTTTCACACAGAGAGTGGTGAATCTCTGGAACTCTCTGCCACAGAGGGTAGTTGAGGCCAGTTCATTGCTATATTTAAGAGGGAGTTAGATGTGGCCCTTGTGGCTAAGGGGATCAGGGGGTATGGAGAGAAGGCAGGTACGGGATACTGAGTTGGATGATCAGCCATGATCATATTGAATGGCAGTGCAGGCTCGAAGGGCCGAATGGCCTACTCCTGCACCTAATTTCTATGTTTCTATGTTTCTATAACCTGATCTTTCCACTAAAGTTACGTTGAAAACTCCAGCAGCCGTTTCTCACGACGGCTAAAATCTTCTCATTTTCCCACCTTGGTATTCACGCTCCTGCTCCTCTCGCTTCACAAACGGTCTCGGGTCGGTGCGAGACCCTTCTTCAGATTCATTCCTCGGGTTAATTGGCTTTCAATCATTGAAAATTGTCCCTAGTGCGTGTAGGATAATGTTAGTGTACGGGGAACACTGGTTGGCACGGGCTCGGTGGGCCGAAGGGCCTGTTTCAGAGCTGTATCTCTAAACTAAAGTCTTCCCAGGTCAAATCCTTCATAAAATTTGTATTTCACTACTGTATCTCTCATCTAAACCTTTATGGCATTCCAGATCATTGTATAAAAACTGGAATTCTCTGCCTCAGAGGGCGGTGGAGGCTGGTTCTCTGGATGCTTTAAAGAGAGAGCTAGATAGGGCTCTTAAAAATAGCGGAGTCGGTGTCGGGGGATATGGGGAGAAGGCAGGAACGGGGTACTGATTGGGGATGATCAGCCATGATCACATTGAATGGCGGTGCTGGCTCGAGGGGCCGAATGGCCTACTCCTGCACCTATTGTCTATTATCTAAAGCTATGTTGGAGTTTCGGGATATTCTGTTGACCTTCAGTATTCAAACGCCAGATTTCACTTTGCACTTGGATTTGATTTTGAGGGGTGCACACTGGCGCAGCGGGTGGAGTTGCTGCCTCACAGAGCCAGAGATCCCAGGTTCGATCCTGACCTCGGGGTGCTGTCTGTACAGACCTTGCACGTTCTCCTGGTGACCACCTGCCTGGGTTTCCTCCCACACTCCAGAGATGTGCCGGCCGGTTTGGATGTCAATTGGCTTCTGTAAACTGTGTTGGATAGAACAAGTGTACAGGGTGATCGCTGGCCAGCATGGACTCGGTGGGCTGAAGGGCCTATTTCCACGCTGTATCTCTAAAACTAACCTTCAATGTGGTGCAATGTTACCTTTTACATCATGCCCCCTCATTTTGGACTCACTACTAATAATATTTTGTCCCACACTCTCATGAATTATTGATTTGTATGTTTTGAATATACCACGTCATTCTAAAAGCCAGATTTAGGTGATTACCGCTGACCTGCCACCATTAAACCCCCCTCCCCTCTCCCCTTCACATATATTTACAAGCTGATAATTTTCTACAGACCACACCACAGAATGAGTCACCACAGTGGGAGGCCATTCGGCCCTCTATGTTATGCTAACTCTTTGCCAGAGCACTCCCAGTGGGGCCTTGGTTCCCCTTTTCTTTCATAGAAACATAGAAAATAGGTGCAGGAGGAGGCTATTTGGCACTTTGAGCCAGCACCGCCATTCATTGTGATCATGGCTAATTGTCCCCTATCAGTAACCCGTGCCTGCCTTCTCCCCATATCCCTTGACTCCATTAGCCCCTAGAGCTCTATCTAACTCTACAAGTATAACTCCACTTCCCTTTTGAAAGTCGCCAATGAATCTGCTTCCACCAACCAGTATAGTTGCTGCCTCACAGCGCCAGATACCCGGGTTCGATCCTGACTGCGGGTGCTGTCTGCATGGAGTTTGTACATTCTTCCTGCGACTTGTGTGGATTTTCTCCGGGATCTCCAGCTTCCTCCCGCACTCCAAAGCCGATCAGGTTTAAGAATAAGGAGTAAGCCATTTAGAACGGAGACGAGGGAACACTTTTTCTCACAGGGAGTTGTGAGTCTGTGGAATTCTCTGCCTCAGAGGGCGGTGGAGGCAGGTTCTCTGGATACTTTCAAGAGAGAGCTAGATAGGGCTCTTAAAAATAGCGGAGTCAGGGGATATGGGGAGAAGGCAGGAACGGGGTACTGATTGGGGATGATCAGCCACGATCACATTGAATGGCGGTGCTGGCTCGAAGGGCCAAATGGCCTACTCCTGCACCTATTGGTTGTAGATTAATTGTCTAGGAAGGAACTGCAGATGCTGGTTTAAAGTGAAGATGGACTCAAAAAGCTGGAGTAACTCAGCGGGACCGGCAGCATTTCTGGAGAGAAGGAATGGGTGACTTTTCGGGTCGACACCCTTCTTCAGATTAATTCTTCGGGTTAATTGGCTTTGTATCATTGAAAATTGTCCCTAGTGTGTGTAGGATAATGTTAGTGTACGGAGAACACTGGTTGGCACGGACTCGGTGGGCCGAAGGGCCTGTTTCAGCGCTGTATCTCTAAACTAAAATCTTCCCAAGTCATAAAATTTGCATTTCACTACTGTATCTCTCATCTAAACCTTTATGGCATTCCAGATCATCAAAACTCCTTGTATAGAAAAATTACTTCCTCCTGCTGTCCCTGAAGCTTTTGCCAATTATATTAAGTAAGTTATGGTTGCTGGATGTTTAAGAAGGAACTGCAGATGCTGGAAAATCGAAGGTGGACAAAAATGCTGGAGAAACTCAGCGGGTGCTGCAGCATCTATGGAGCGAAGGAAATAGGCAACTGAGTTTCTCCAGCATTTTTGTCTACCTATGGTTGATGGTTGTCTTGCTGCTGACATTTTTAAATATGGAATCAGTTTCTCTCTATTAATATAAAATAAAAATCCTTCATGATTTTTGAACAGCGCTGTGAAATCTTCTCAAATCTCTGTGCTAGACTTTGCCAGCGCCCGCCCGGGGCTCCAACAACAAGACCCGGAGCGCGGCCTTGCATCACCCGGCACGGCGTTAATGGCCGCGGGACAATTGTTATCGCCCGCCGGGGGCTCTGACTTTGACTCTGACATCGGGGGGAGAGGGAAGTGCAGGGGAGAGATACGTTTTTTTTTGCCTTCCATCACAGCGAGGTGGAGATGCGCTGTGATGGATGTCTGTGTAAATTGTGTTGTGTCTTGGGTCTTTTTTTTCTTGTATGTATGACTGCAGAAACAACATTTCACTTGAGCCTCTATGAGGTTCAAGTGACAAATAAATTGTATTGTATTGTATTGAGAACAACATTATCACCATCTCCACATAACCGAAGTCTACTATCTGAAGGCGTTTCTTTCAGATAATAATCCATGATCCAAAGCCACGATGCTCGTAAATGGACACTAAGTTACGAGCTTCATTATGAAGCAAAATTATCTTAAAGACTAAGCATGGCTCCTTTGAGATATTTGCCTGAATTAATTTACATTTTTTTTTTTATTAGAAGCAGTGTACAAAAGTACGCAGCATATGACATAATACATTTATCGTACAAGCTTCGATTTTAATTTTTAGCCAAGATGAAATAGAACGAGGGAGAAAAAGCAAGAAAGAAAATGAAAGAGAAAGTGAATGTGTAACGTGTAGTCGACGAGGAAGTCAAAGAAATTAGATCAATGTAAAGAAATAAAATGACAAAAACAGAGACGAAGAAACAAAACCTGCTTCATTCCTCTCCCCACCCATCACCCAGTCCGTAAGTCGGTTTAACTCCGGAGTTGTGTTGCACCATACTATCCTTGTAATGAATCAATGAATGGAATCCATGTCTTCGAAAATTGCTCTGGTTTTCTGCCCGAATTAACTTTGACAAAGATCTTCTACTTGTTACCTTCAAAGATGTGACTGCCGTCTCTCGTCCTACATGCCTTAACAGTACCATTTTATAAAAACCCTTTCACTAAATTAAACTTTCATAAAATTAAACTTGCATCAAATTAAATATCTAACATGGTATCCCACCTGTAACTATTCTGGTTTCATCCCCTTGGTCACAATTACGCTTTTATTAAAATGGACACAGAGTGCTGGAGTAACTCAGCAGGTCAGGCAGCATCTCTGAAGAACACGGATAGGTCACCATTCCTTTTCAGAGTAAACTGAAACAGACTGGCCCAAATCGTCACCTATCCATGTTCTCCAGACACGCTGCCTGACCCGCTGAGTTACTCCAGCGTTTTCAGCCCATTTGTGGAAACCTGAATCTGCAGTTCCTTTTTTTTTTTTTTAATACTTTTTACTGAACCACAATTTCAACATTTTGATCAAAACATTGAAATTATGCTATAAATACACACCGACATAAGCATTTCTCCAATGTAGAAAGCAAGTGGAAGGAATTGCATTTAAGAAGGAACTGCAGATGCTGGAAAATCGAAGGTAGACAAAAGTGCTGGAGAAACTCCAGCGGGTGCAGCAGCATCTATGGAGCGAAGGAAATAGGCAACGTTTCGGGCCGAAACCCAGAAGGAAATAGGCAACGTTTCGGGCCGAAACCCAGAAGGAAATAGGCAACGTTTCGGGCCGAAACCCGGAAGGGTTTCGGCCCGAAACGTTGCCTATTTCCTTCGCTCCATAGATGCTGCTGCACCCGCTGAGTTTCTCCAGCATTTTTGTCTACCTTGGAAGGAATAGCAGGTGCTCTTTTACACTGACATTCTCACACCTTACCCTTCCTTATCTCTAGTTGCCCTCTCCCCGACTCTCAGTCTGAAGAAGGGTCTCGACCCAAAACGTCACCCATTCCTTCTATCCAGAAATGCTGCCCGTCCCGCTGAGTTACTCCAGCATTTTGCGTCTAACCTCACACTGCTAATCTGCAGACCTCAAAAACAGCGGCTTTTAAAAAAATTAAAAAACTTTTTTGCATTTGTTCTATCTCTCTAGATCTCTCGTTTCCCTTTCCCCTCTCAGTCTGAAGATGGGTTTCGACCTGAAACGTCCCCTGTTCCTTCTCTCCAGCGATGCTGCCTGACCCGCTGACTTAAGAGCCTGTCCCACTTTCCCCGAGCAGCTCACGAGTTTTCCCCTCTTTTCAAACTCGGAGAATGTTCGTAGGAGGCCGTAGATATATATCGTAGCGGCGCGTTATGTCAGCCGTAGGTACTCGGGGCATCAGGTAAGTCGGGACGTTTTTTTTCGAGCATGACGAAAAATGTCCACTAGTAAAAAGATAGTCGGGAGGAGAAAGATTGCAACATTTAATGCCCCGAGTACCTACGGCTGACATAACGAGCCGCTACGATATATCCACGGCCTCCTACGAACATTCTCCTAGTTTGAATCGAGGGGAAAACTCGGGAGCAGCTTGGGGAAGTGGGACAGGCACTTTACTCCAGCGTTTTGTGTCTATCATCACTCTGCATTCTGCATGCTGTCCACACCGGTCGGTCTACAGGGACGTAGCACAAACATGACTATAGGTCAGTGCCCACACCTCTGGCACGCCAGATACATCGATATTTTTAACATCAGGAAACCGCTACCTGAGGTGGGGCGGGGGTGTATGGTGGTCACTGGATGGATAATCAAATTCCTGACCACTCCAGTGTGGTCTACCCGAACATAATACTGCACAAGATGAACACAACCCAACTACATTCCAACCATATTCCCCTGGTTCAAGAACTAGAGGTTATAAGTTTAACGTGAGGGGAGGGGGGAGGGGGGGGAGGGGGGAGGGGGGGGGGGGGATTTAATAAGAACCCCGAGGGGTAACTTTTCCACACAAAGGATGGCGGGCCAACGGAACAAGCGTCCAGAGGAGATAGTTGGGGCAATGTTTGAGAAACATTTAGAAAGGTACATGGATAGGACAGGTTTGGAGGGATTTGGGTCAAACGCAGGCAGGTGGGGCTGAAACGTCACCTATTCCTTTGCTCCATAGATGCTGCCTCACCTGCTGAGTCTCTCCAGCATGTTTGTCTACCTTCGATTTTTTTCCAGCATCTGCAGTTCCTTCGTAAATAATTCTATCCCAATGTCATTTCGAACTTACTAATGTTGGAGTTACAGATGCCATTTACACACTAGAGAGAATCTGCTGTTTTGTACATCTCTCAACATTAACAATGCTCCAAGAAGCCAGGGTCATTCCAGAAATTCTTCTCTCAAAATCTTATGGAAAAAGTCAGAGGAAAAAAAAAAAATCAGAAAACACCAAGCCACGAAGAGCTGTCTACAATTCCAAAGATGCTTCAATTCATCAGAGTGTAGGTTTCAGCAGACAGCATGTGTTTCCTGCATCAGTCCGAGCCCTACAGGAAGCTATTTCCCACCATCGATTCTGTTTAAAAATGGCATCAAAATCACTGACGTCTTCGGTACAGTAAAGGGGCTGTCCCACTGTATGAGGTAATTCAAGAGTTCTCCCGATTCGATCCCCTGATTCGAACTCGGAGAATTACGGTAACAGCCGTAACTTCACGAGTTACCGCGATTCCCCGAGTACCTGCTGTTAGCGTTACGAGCCGCTACGTATATTCTACGTACTTACCACGACTTTAAACTCGGGAGAGCTCTTGAATCAGTGGGACAGGCTCTTTACTCCAGTACTTTGAGAGAGGTTGTTTGTTGGACTGGAGGAAGCTGGACAGCAGAATTCCCCAGGGGCTGGTGCTGTGGGGGGTATGTGGTGATGCTACCACCACTCTCCTCACACAAATGACTTGAGAATCCATTGACTAAGGAATGGGACACAGCTTCGATATTCAAAATCCCTGAAGTCTTCAGTACAGTAACTAGATAGACAGAGTTGGGATAGACAGAGTTGATGTGGACAAGCTTTTTCCTTTGAGAATAGGGAAGATTCAAACAAGAGGACATGACTTCAGAATTAAGGGACAGAAGTTTTTGGGGTAATATGAGGGGGAACTTCTTTACTCAGAGAGTGGTGGCGGTGTGGAATGAGCTTCCAGTGGAAGTGGTGGAGGCAGGTTCGTTGGTATCATTTAAAAATAAATTGGATAGGCATATGGATGAGAAGGGAATGGAGGGTTATGGTACGAGTGCAGGCAGGTGGGACTAAGGGGAACAAAATTTGTTCGGCATGGACTTGTAGGGCCGAGATGGCCTGTTTCCGTGCTGTAATTGTTATATGGTTATATGGTTATATTATAACTACACATTATATCTTATTGCTCTACGACATAGAATGAGACCATTTGTTCACCAGGTTGATACTGTTTCACAGAGCAACATCATGTGGGCACATGCACAGAAAGCTACACAAACAGCTCAGGACAATGCAGTTTACATGTGTAGAGTCGGCCAAGACGGGGTGATGCCTGTGGGCACTGCATTCACTCCGGGCATCACTGTCCACAATCACCCACAAACCAGCTCCGATGATGCGGGCACTCACAAAGACCAGTCCCACTTCAATAACCAAGCGCAAGAAGAAACATAGAAACTAGGAGCAGGAGTAGGCCATTCGCCCCTTCCAGCCAGCACCGCCATTCAATATGATCATGGGTGATCATCCAGAATCAGTACCCTGTTCCTGCTTTACAACCATAGCCCCATGTTTACGTTAGCCCTAAGAGTTAAATCCAACTCCCTCCTGAAAACTTCCAGTGAATTGGCCTCCACTACCTTCTGTGGCAGAGAATTCCACAGATTCACAACTCTCTGGGTGAAATCGGAGAATCTGCCAGCTTTCACTTTGGCACGTTGTGGGATTAAATTGTCAAACGCTGCGAGGTGAGGGGCAAACAGTTAAACCAGTTCTGCAGACTTGGCTCATGGACGTTGGTGCACGGACAAGGCAGTGCGTTACAATCATTCACTGCAAATAGATCCCTCCACTCTGCTCCAATGCCAGGTATCACACTACACCACACCTCATACTGCCCCTGAAACATAGAAACATAGAAATTAGGTGCAGGAGTAGGCCATTCGGCCCTTCGAGCCTGCACCGCCATTTAATATGATCATGGCTGATCATCCAACTCAGTATCCCGTACCTGCCTTCTCTCCATACCCCCTGATCCCCTTGGCCTCAAGGGCCACATCTAACTCCCTCTTAAATATAGCCAATGAACTGGCCTCAACTACCCTCTGTGGCAGAGAGTTCCAGAGATTCACCACTCTCTGTGTAAAAAAAGTTCTCCTCATCTCGGTTTTAAAGGATTTCCCCCTTATCCTTAAGCTGTGACCCCTTGTCCTGGACTTCCCCAACATCGGGAACAATGAACTGAATGAGACAACCCGCCCACTGCCCACATGGGCATCGACAGAGACAGCATCTTATTTCTGAATTTACATTGACCAGGAAGGTCTTGACCAGTCTGACTGTCCTCGTTTGCATTTTATCTGTTTGCTTTGATGTTAACCTTCTCCTAGCTGACAATGGTCTAGTCCAGTGATTCCCAACCTGGGTTCATATGGAAAATCCCAGGGGGGGGGGGGGCACAGAAAAAAATGGGATTTAGGGGGCCCCAGGTTCAATGAAGGGGCAACCTTTTTTTTCGCTAATAAGTGTCGTGCCAGGGGGGGGGGGGGGGGGGGCACCAAAAATTAAAGAGCCCAAGGGGGCAATGAGAGCTTAAAAAGGTTGGGAACCACTGGTCTAGTCTACATGTTCCTTGATCTCCATCCCCTTTGTCTCATTTCCACACCTGACACTTCCTTATCTCCCTCTCCCATAATTCAGTCCGAAGAAGGGTCTCGACCCGGAACGTCACCCATTCCTTCTCTCTAGAGATGCTGCTGCCTGTCCCGCTGAGTTACTCCGGCATTTTGTGGCACCTATCTTCCATTGGGTCTAAAGGCAGGTCGAGGCTGCAAACAGATCTCGTCAAACCAGTGCTGTGCCCAGGGACGGCATCAGTTGTATTCTCCACCACATTCAACCACCTGCTCCTGACCTCCCACCGCCACCCGTCATGTTCCAATCAAGTCAAGTTTATTGTCAAAAGCACAGGTGTGGTACAGCGACCATCTTACTGACACCAGCACCATATTCAGACAACGTACAAAAATCATAAATCAAATATAGATTGCACAAATTTGATAAGAACTGAAATAAAACTAATTGAGGCAAAGTCTCATGGAGGTGCTTTCCACAGTGAGGATTGCTGTGCCAGTGGTGGACCCACCAATCTCTGCAGCCTCGTGTTTCTCTGCCTTGGAATTGCCATCCAAGTCCATGGTGACACCAGCCAGGATACCTTCCCACCAGCAGATCACCACTAACAAAGGGATATCTGTCTCCTCGTGTTCAGTTCCAGTGAATGAACCTTGTGCTTCTGCTCTGTGCAAGGATGGCAAGGCAAGGCAAGGTGGCACAGCGGTAGAGTTGCTGCCTTACAGCGCCAGAGACCCGGGTCCGATCATGATTATGGGCGCTGTCTGTACGGAGTTTGCACATTCGCTGGGTGGCGGGGACTCGGTGGTCCGAAAGGTATGTACAGTGTTGCATCTCTAAACTAAACTAATCTTTGAACAGCAATTGCTACCAGATAATTTAACCACAGGAACATCACAGCCAAACCCAATGCAATTCATGGCCAGAGTGAGCACCACCGGATATTGGAGGAGCAGCACCTCATATTCCGCTTGGGCAGTCTGCACCCTAGCGGCATAAACAATGAATTCTCCAATTTCCGGTAGCCCTTGCTGTCTCCTCCCCTTCTCAGCTCTCCCTCAGCCCTCGGGCTCCCCCTTTCCCCTTTTCCTTTCTTCTCCCCGCGCAGCCCCTCCCCCCACTCTACATCAGTCTGAAGAAGGGTTTTGGCCCGAAACGTTGCCTATTTCCTTCGCTCCACAGATACTGCTGCACCCGCTGAGTTTTGTCTACCTTCGATTTTCCACCATCTGCAGTTCCTTCTTAAAAACTCAATCCAATTCCCTGCTGACAGTCTTACATAGGAACATAGAAAATAGGTGCAGGAGTAGGCCATTCGGCCCTTCGAGCCTGCACCATCATTCGATACGATCATGGCTGATCATCCAACTCAGTATCCTGTACCTGCCTTCTCTCCATACCCCCTGATCCCTTTAGCCACAAGGGCCACATCTAACTCCCTCTTAAATATAGCCAATGAACTGGCCTCAACTACCTTCTTTAGCAGAGAGTTCCACAGATTCCACTTATACAAGGGTCATCTATCTGTTTCCCTCCACCATGCAGGGTGCTCCATGCAAGAGGAATGGGTTCCTTGCTGGTAACCCTAGTAATACTCATCCCTGGCTAGCATTTCCAACAGATTGCCGGGTCATGTACAACAAATATGTGGGATCTTGCTGTGCAGGAATGAGCTGCAGATTTGCCCTACATTGATACCTTATGCTTTATAAGTAAATGGCTGCAATATATATGGGCTGTCTAAGATTATTGATGGTGTCATAAAGATGAAGAAGGGTCCCAGCCTGAAACGTTCCCACTAGAGATACTGCCTGACCCACCGAGTTACTCCGACACTTTGTGTTTTGCCCAAGATTCCAGCATCTGCAATTCCTTGTGTCTCAATTAAAAACCCACACTTGATTTTTTTTAAACGAGATCGCTGGTTAATATTCAACTTTCCTAGCTCATGGCATTGGGGCAAGAGAAAAAAAAACCCCCAACATCAGTAATTTACTCATTGCGTTCTGCTTATCACTGATGTAATGAGGGTTGAAGATTGTTTGGCACTCAGAACAGAATGACCCTCCGCAAAGGTCACCCACGTCACGGCAACACTCATTATGGGGGAGGGGTCACCAGGCTCTGTGTGTCCCGACGTCAAACACTCGCCCGATAGCTATGAGTCAGATAATCTTCTGGCATTTTACGTACAACAGACAGATATCGCAGTAACAAATAGGAGCAAAAGCACTCAAAAGAAATGTTTTAAAATTCCCTCCCCCCAAAAAAAAATCACGTTTCTTGAGAAACAAAAAAATATCCATAAGATAAGTGGATAATTAAGAAGGTCAAACACAATATTAAATTAAAATAGCTGACTTAATAACGTTTCGCCAAAAAAAGAAGGAATTAAGCAGAACACTGGTGTGGCATCAATGATCAAGGAAAAATAAGATAATGACAGATTATAGGAGGACAGGAATACGAAATATAAAAGAATGATTGGGACAGCCATGCAAAAAGGAAGCAAATGTTAAAATACCTAGGGGTCCTTCACAGACAAAGACAGATGAAATTGTGGAGAGTAAAATGGCGAAGGTAGGTAGTAAATAGATATTGTGTATCTGCCTTCATCCATGTGGCCATGATAACGCAGCAAATATGTAGAGGCAAAGAGTACAGTGGCAGTGAGCAACATTAATATCACGAAGGAGAACGCACTGGGAAAAATTAAGGATACAGTATGTTGTCGGAGGGGGGGGGGGCGTTCCCTGGTGGGATTGGAAGAGGTTACCCATTCACGGAGGAGATGGAGGTTCAGCGGTGTGTCCGTCGTGTTCCGGGATCTTTGAGGCTGCATTCGAGCAAGTGGCTAGAGTTGCTGCCTCACAGCGCCAGAGACCCGGGTTCGATCCTGACTACGGGTGCTGTCTGTACGGAGTTTGTACATTCTCCCCTTGACCTGCGTGGGTTTTCTCCGGGCGCTCCGGTTTCCTGCAAGGCCCCCGATGGAAACGTCTCGATGCGAGAGCGACTGGCCGAGAATCCAACGCCGGGATGCCGAGCGATAGACAAAAGGTGCAGGAGGAGGCCATTCGGCCCTTCTAGCCAGCACCGCCATTCAATGTGATCATGGCTGATCATCCCCAATCAGTACCCCGTTCCTGCCTTCTCCCCATATCCCCTGACTCCGCTATTTTTAAGAGCCCTATCTAGCTCTCTCTTGAAAGCATCCAGAGAACCTGCCTCCACCGCCCTCTGAGGCAGAGAATTCCACAGACTCACCACTCTCTGTGAGAAAAAGTGTTTCCTCGTCTCCGTTCTAAATGGCTTACTCCTTATTCTTAAACTGTGTGGCCCCTGGTTCTGGACTCCCCCAACATCGGGAACATGTTTCCTGCCTCTAGCATGTCCAAGCCCTTAACAATCTTATATGTTTCAATGAGATCCCCTCTCATCCTTCTAAACTCTAAGCAAAAGATACCGTCTCTGACCATCAGCTGCTCGAGGCTCCTTGGTTTATTTTCGGAGGACCGAGATCCTTCGGCCAACCGAGTCCCCACTGACCACTGACCACTGCACATTTAACACAAACCTACACACACAAGGGACGATTTGTAATGTCACTGAGCCAATTAACCTGCATGTCTCTGGAGTGTGGGAGGAAACCAGAGAAAACCCACGCAGGTCACGGGGAGAGCGTGCAAACTCCATACAGACAGCACCCGCAGTCAGGATCGAACCCGGGACTCTGGCGCTGTAATGCAGCAGCTCTACAGCTGCGCCACCATGCTAAACACGTTCAGATCTTAAAAGCAAGTGTCTTTGTCACAGCCTGGATGGGCGTACCAAGTTTTCAACAACCCTCAGTCATGATGGCATCTCTGCGAACATCATCCCAGCAATGCCCTTGGAACTGACAACTTATACCCCAATGTTCTCAAAGAGACGGCTTTAGGGATAGTGCATGCGTTGGTGACGATCTTCCCAAAACTTCTGATATTCTGGGGAAGTGCCAACAGATTGGAAACGTCGCAAATGTTACACGGCCACTTAAGAAAGAAGAGACACAAAATAGGAATCGGTAGACCTATTAGCCTGGAAAAATGCTAGAATCCATCATTAAGGAAGTGGCAACAAGGCACTTAGCAGATCATTATGAGGCAGAGTCATCATGATTTTCAGACGGGAAAATCATGTTTCACAAATGTAATCTTTTTTTCACGATTTGGGTGGCAAGAGGGCGGACAAGGGTAAACTGTCAAAGCAAGATAACAAAGATTTTCAAGAGTTCTTAAACAGTCGTTGCAAAAAATTGATACGTCTTATTACAGTAACATATTAACAAGAATATTAAACAAGAACAGAGTGTTTATTAAAGGACAGAAAGGAGACAGAGCGAGTTAAACTATCTCTTTCAGTTTGGACAGTGGCTCCAATGGGGTGGACTCTCTGATTACAATGTATGAAAGAGACACAGTCCACTTTGCTGAGAACATGTAGATGAGAAAACCTACCCTCGAATTAAAACCAAAAGGACTGACTAGTTGAAGTGAACGTACTGGAAGATGCCAGTTGGACATCCACATGGGAGAACGCGAGGCCTTGTGCTTTGGTAAGCAGGATACATAGAAACATAGAAAAATAGGTGCAGGAGTAGGCCATTCGGCCCTTCGAGCCTGCACCGCCGTTCAATATGATCATGGCTGATCATCCAACTCGGTATCCCATCCCTGCCTTCTCTCCATACCCCCTGATCCCTTTAGCCACAAGGGCCACATCTAACTCCCTCTCAAATATAGCCAATGAACTGTGGCCTCAACTACCTTCTGTGGCAGAGAATTCCACAGATTCACCACTCTCTGTGTGAAAATAAAAAATTCTCATCTTGGTCCTAAAAGATGTCCCCCTTATCCTTAAACTGTGACCCCTTGTTCTGGACTTCCCCAACATCGGGAACAATCTTCCTGCACGAGCCTGTCCAACCCCTAAAGAATTTTGTAAGTTTCTATAAGATCCCCCCCTCAATCTCCTAAATTCTAGCGAGTACAAGCGGAGTCTATCCAGTCTTTCTTCATATGGAAGTCCTGACATCCCAGGACTCAGTCTCATTCTCTCTGCATATGACATTCCCACCATCCTGGGAATGACCCATGTACACCTACGCTGACACGCACACACACTGACACTGACACGCACACACACTGACACACACACACACTAGGAGCTCATCCGCCCTTTGACAGGTCTTGTTTTTGGTCCTGCTGGGGGTCCACAGCCCCCTCCTCACCTGGCAAACCAGGTGGGGGAGCCGGTTTAGTCGCGGACTACCCGACCATGGATTACATGGTACCCGTGGCGGGGGGGAACTCCTCCCGACCAGACCTGACCTCGACTCCAAAGGCATACAGGTATGTACGTTAATCGGTTCTAAAATTGTCCCTAGTGTGTGCAGGATAGTGGCAGTGTACGGGGTGATCGCAGTTTTAAAAAACTGACTCGCAATCTCACCGTTACCAACAAGATTCCAAATGGAATTGGCACAGCAGAAGATTCTCTTTGATGAAGAGTCCATAAAGACACCAGTCTTGCAATGAGGAGATGACCATTTATTACTAAGTTAAGAAGTTTTTCCTCAGTCAAATTGTTGTAAACATTAGGATTTCTCCACTTATCCACCTCCACTCAGGTAGAGGATATTGCGAGCATTTTTGGACCACATATCAGAGGAAGGGTGTGCTGACGTTGGAGAGGGTCCAGAGGAGGTCTAACCCTAAATGATCATCAATTTTCAACTGCATGATGAGCGTTTGATGGCTCTGGGTCTGTGCTCGCTGGAATTTAGAAGGATGAGAGGAGATCTCATTGAAACCTGCTGAATAGTAGCTTTCAGTGAGCCTACTGAGGCTTGTATTCACTGGAGTTTAGAAGGATGAGGCGGGATCTTATAGAAACATATAAAATTATAAAAGGACTGGACAAGCTAGATGCAGGAAAAATGTTCCCAATGTTGGGCGAGTCCAGAACCAGGGGCCACAGTCTTAGAATAAATGGGAGGCCATTTAAGACTGAGGTGAGAAAAAACTTTTTCACCCAGAGAGTTGTGAATTTATGGAATTCCCTGCCACAGAGGGCAGTGGAGGCCAAATCACTGGATGTATTTAAGAGAGAGTTAGATAGAGCTCTAGGGGCTAGTGGAATCAAGGAATATGGGGAGAAGGTAGACAGGGTTATTGATAGGGGACGATCAAACATGATCACAATGATTGGCAGAGCTGGCTCGAAGGGCCGAATGGCCTCCTCCTGCACCTATTTTCTATGTTTCTATGAATAATGAATGGCCGAGATAGAGTGGACAAGGAGAGGATGATTCCACTAGTGGGAGAGTCCAGGACCAGAGGGCTCAGCCTCAGAATAAAAGGACGTACCTTTAGAAAGGAGATGAGGAGGAATTTATTTAGCCAGAGGGTGGTGAATCTGAAGAATTCATTGCCACAGTCAGCTGTGGAAGCCAAGTCACATGGGAATTTTAAAGCAAAGATTGACAGGTTCTCGATTAGTAAGGGCGTCCAAGGTTATGGGGAGAAGGCAGGAGACTGGGGTTGAGAGGGAAAAATAGATCAGCCATGGTTGAATGGCGGAGCAGACTCGATAGACAATAGATGCAGGAGTAGGCCATTCGGCCCTTCGAGCCAGCACCGCCATTCAATGCGATCATCGCTGCTCATCCACAATCAGTACCCCGTTCCTGCCTTCTCCCCATATCCCCTGGCTCCGCTATCTTGAAGAGCCCTATCTAGCTCTCTCTTGAAAGTATCCAGAGAAGCGGCCTCCACCGCCCTCGGAGGCAGAAAATTCCGCAGACTCACAACTCTCTGTAAGAAAAAATGTTTCCTCATCTCCGTTCTAAATGGCTTACTCCTTATTTTTTTAACTGTGGCCCCTGGTTCTGGACTCCCCCAACATCGGGAACGTGTTTCCTGCCTCTAGCGTGTCCAAACTCTTAACAATCTTATATGTTTCAATGAGAATCCCTCTCATCCTTCTAAACTCCAGAGTGTGCAAGCCCAGCCCGATGGGCCGAATGGTTTAAATCTGCTCCTAGAACTGATGAAGGTACTCAGCTCCGTATCCAGAACTGCATCTCGATTACGGGACACAAATTCTGGCAACAAAACCAACCACAATTTACAGACAAAAAGAAAGATGTTAGAAATCCAGAATAAAACACCAGAACATCTAAGAAATAATCAATATCTCAATCAATACATGTACAGAGGGGCATTTGTGGTTTCGCTCTTGATACCCACTGCCTGACCAGCTGAGACATTCCAGCCTTTTGACTTCTTCTAAATTTTTAATGTTGAAATATCCCGAGGCTTATCGCAGCGATAGCCTCACACATATTTAACCCTTGGTGCCTGGTATTTTAGTACAGGTGAGGCAGGTTTTCACACGGGGCATGAAGCAGGCGAGGTTCAAGGCTGAAGGTATTCAAGGGATGTAATGTACTGTGCAAGTGGTGACAAATGAAGGCCCTCTCTCCAATGGCTCAGCGATGAAACTCGACAGCAACGGTCTGCAAACCTGCTTAGAGTAGCGGAGAGAAGATGTCCAATAGACTTGTAGGGCACAAAGATGCTACAGGGAAGAATATTGCCATGGAACAACAGATGGGGAGGCGTTATTGGACCCAAGGCAATCTCATAAGTTCATTAGTTCCAGGAGCAGAATTGGCCCATTCGGCCCATCAAGTCTACACCACCAGCCCAATCATGGCTGATCTATCTTTCCCTCTCAACCCCATTCTCCTGCCTTCTCCCCATTAGCCCCCCGACACCGTTACAACATGGTTTGGGAAGAGCAGGGGGTGCCAGACGAAAGCCCTGATTTGCCAGATACTAAATGCTAAAGTATGCAACCACGTAGGCCGGCACGGTGGTGCAGCGGTAGAGTTGCTGCCTCACAGTGTCAGAGTCCCAGGATCGATCCTGACTCTGGGTGCTGGTTAAACAGAGTTTGTTCGTACTCTTTGTGGCCGTGTGGGTTTTCTCCGGGTGCTCTGGCTTCCTCCTACCTCACAAAGACGTGCAGGTTTATAGATTAATTGGCTTCTGTAAATTGTTCTCAGGGTGCCGGATGGAACTAGTGTAGGGGTGGTTGCTGGTCTGTGTGCACTCAATGGGCTGAAAGGCCTGTTTCCACACTGTATCTCAATACAATATTCATTACATGTCATTTGAACCTCAGTGAGGCTCAAAACGAAACTCCGTTTCCACAGCCATACAAACAAAGACAATTTCCTACAAAACACGCACACAATTCAATTTACAGAAACATCCATCACAGCAAATCTCCTCCTCATTGTGATGGAAGGCAAAGTCTTTTCTCTCCCCTGCACCATTTCTCTCCCGATGTTGAAGCCCCAGGCGGGCGATGGCAAGTCCCATGGCCATTTTAGGCAGCGCCGGGCGATGTACGGTCTAAATCTCCAAACCTGCATATCCAACAAAAAAACCCTGTTCTGTGTTCACCTATTCCCTGCCGCGCTCTCCTGCTCTTCCCCTCTAGCTTCCCCATCCACCATCGCAGGCAGCCTGAAGAAGGGTCCTGACCCGAAACATCACCTATCCAAGTTCTCCAATGATGCTGCCTGAACATTGAGTTACTCCACAATTCTACGTTTTATTTTGTACAACAGCATCTCCAGTTCCTTGGTTCTACATGTAGTACAACTCCTCCCCCTTCTGTTGTGGGGTAGACTGACCTCCCCCCCCCCCCCAATCCTATCCACTCGTCACTTTAATTTCATGTATTTTGTATTTTCATGACCATTGACAGATCAACTTCTCTCCTGGTATAAATAAAGTTGTATCGTATCGTATTCAGTCTGGAATCTGGGGCAAAAATATTGGTCAAACTCAAGTCTATTCCAGGCACATGTGTACAAATCACACCCCACCTGAATGGAAAAGATGCAATGGAGTCAGAACCAAAGACCCTCTAGCGAGCAAGATGGGCCACTCGACGAAATAGACGTAGTACGGTCATGGGCAGATTCACGGGTAATTTTCGGCCCCATTTCCGTAACCGGCTTCCGTCTCCGCACCAAAGATCCCGTAGCGGAGCAAAGATACTAGTGCAGAGACGGAATCCGGTTACGGAAACATCCTCGTAAAAATAAAAGGTATTTGGTAAAAATCTTCTCCTCATTTTAAGAATTTTAATTTATTAACACAAACTGTTCCCCCGCAACGTTGATTACACTGCGGGTCGGGTCGGGTCGGGTCCGGTTACGGAAATGGATGAAAAAAAGGCCCACGTTCCGCTCCATTGCGTTCTACACGTCAGCCCATTGCATTTAGCAGGAGTGGTCTATCTTGCTCCGTCCGCTATAGGATCTTTGGTCAGAACTCCCCTTTCTTACTCAAATCAGAGAGAGCACATGAGGTTTTCTCATTCATACTTTGCAGCATTGACTGACACACTTGCCCTGATATTGTTTCATAACCTCTCATTAATGAGCAGTGGACAGTAGACTCTGGCTAACTGCCAAAGTGCCCCAACAACTTGTAACTGATTCTCATACCTAATCACCCCTGTGATTGCAAAATAGCATAACGCAGGATCATTAAGATTCACACTTCACTTAGTCTAGTTTAGTTTAGAGATTTTTTTTTAATTTATTTCCACATATACTTTATTCGAGAAATTAAGGGGTTGGACAGGCTAGATGCAGGAAGATTGCTCCCGATGTTAGGGAAGTCCAGGACAAGGGGTCACAGCTTAAGCATAACGGGGAAATCCTTTAAAACCGAGATGAGAAGAACATTTTTCACGCAGAGTGGTGAATCTCTGGAACTCTCTGCCGCAGAGGGTAGTCGAGGCCAGTTCATAGTCAGGTACGGGATACTGAGTTGGATGATCAGCCATGATCATTTGAATGGCGGTGCAGGCTCAAAGGGGCCGAATGGCCTCTACTCCTGCACCTAATTTCTATGTTTCTATCCAATACAAGACTATAATCCTTACAAGACTCCACCCGACATTCTCGGAGGCGATATATACATTCAACACTGTTTACACAAATTAATGGCCCATCCTTGCCACTCATGTGGCCCACTGGCATGGAATCTCTTCCCTTATTTTCAGGGGCGTCTCCACCACATCCTGCCCCCCATGTCCAGCAGCGGAAGGACCCTAAACTGTGGTCCTCCCCCCACAGAGCCTTAGCGTTGGCTCTGGTTTAGTTTAGAGATACAGCATGGAACCAGGCCACTCGCCCAACCAAGTCCACGCCGACCAGCGGTCCCTGCACACTGATGCCCCGTCCCACTTAGGAAACCTGAACGGAAACCTCTGGAGACTTTGTGCTCCACCCAAGTTTTCCGTGCGGTTCCCGGAGGTTTTTGTCAGTCTCCCTACCTGCTTCCACTACCTGCAACCTCCGGCAACCACCTGCAACCTCCGGGAACCCCACGGAAACCTTGAGTGGGGTGCAAAGTCTCCAGAGGTTTCCGTTCAGGTTTCCTAAGTGGGACAGGGGCTTAACACAATCCTACACGCACTAGGGCCAACTAACCTGCAAACCTGTACGTCTTTGGAGTGTGAGTGGAGACTGGAGCTCCTGCAGAAAACCCACACAGGTCACAGGGAGTACATGCAAACTCCTTACAGAGAGCATCCTTAGTCTGGATCGATCCCGGGTCTCGGGCACTGTGAGGCAGCAACTCTACCACTGCTCCACCATGCCGCCCTTAATTAAACATTAAACATACCTATAGGTAGACAAAAGTGCTGGAGAAACTCAGCAGGTGCAGCAGCATCTATGGAGCGAAGGAAATAGGCAACGTTTCGGCACGAAACGTTGCCTATTTCCTTCGCTCCATAGATGCTGCTGCACCCGCTGAGTTTCTCCAGCACTTTTGTCTACCTTCGATTTTCCAGCATCCGCAGTTCCTTCTTAAACACACCTATAGTTTTGGCTTTATTCATTTCTTACTGACATCAAATATCCTTACTGACAGAGTTGGAAAGGTACAATTTCCAGTCTGGGAAAGTCAGCTGGGGATAATGTAACTGATTACCATGTGGGCACTCGCCTCTAGATACTGGGACAATGACTGGGCCAAATGGCTGGTCCTTGTTGCTACCAAATGTCTTAATTCTGGAATCAAGGGCAAGAATATTGGTCCAATTCAGAGAAGTCTATTCCAGGCACATGTGTGCAAATTGCACCTTCATTCTGAGGAAGGGTCATAGAAACATAGAAACATAGAAATTAGGTGCAGGAGTAGGCCATTCGGCCCTTCGAGCCTGCACCGCCATTCAATATGAATGGCTGTCATCCAACTCAGTATCCCGTACCTGCCTTCTCTCCATATGATCCCCTTAGCCACAAGGGCCACATCTAACTCCTTCTTAAATATAGCCAATGAACTGGCCTCAACTACCCTCTGTGGCAGAGAGTTCCAGAGATTCACCACTCTCTGTGTGAAAATGTTTTTCTCATCTCTGTCCTAAAAGACTTCCCTCTTATCCTTAAACAGTGACCCCTTGTTCTGGACTTCCCCAACATCGGGAAGAATCTTCCTGCATCTAACCTGTCCAACCCCTTAAGAATTTTGTAAGTTTCTATAAGATTCCCTCTCAATCTCCTAAATTCTAGAGAGTATAAACCAAGTCTATCCAGTCTTTCTTCATGAGACAGTCCTGACATCCCAGGAATCAGTCTGGTGAACCTTCTCTGCACTCCCTCTATGGCAATAATGTCATTCCTCAGATTTGGAGACCAAACCTGTATGCAATACTCCAGGTGTGGTCTCACCAAGACCCTGTACAACTGCAGTAGAACCTCTCTGCTCCTATACTCAAATCCTTTTGCAATGAAAGCTAACATACCATTTTCGCTTTCACACTGCTGCTGTTTGCCTACCTCAATGCCATGACTAGGTCTCGCTGCATGTTTAGATGTCTGCTTTCCTGTCTCGACCCTTAACATAATAAATATATATTTATCTAATGGTATATGGACACACTGATCTGTTTTGGAGTCAATGCCTACTATGTTCTGTTGTGGTGAAGCAAAGCAAGAATTTCATTGCCCTATCAGGGACACATGACAATAAACTCTCTTGAACTTGACCCGAAAGGTCACCTATTCTTTTGCTCCATAGATGCTGCCTCACCCGCTGAGTTTCCCCAGCATTTTTGTCTACCTCCCACAGTGGAATAACATCAGGGTTTATGAGAAGGCGGGAGAGTGGGGTTGAGAGGGAAAGATAGATTGAGTGTGTAGGAAGGAACTGCAGATGCTGGTTTAAACCGAAGATAGACACAAAATCTATGAACCACTGTTGTATAACGTTAGTACCTCCACCACTTTGGTCAACGAGAGTTGTTTTTTAAATGTGCTATAGAAATAAAAGTGATTAGACTTGACTTGAAAAAGCTGGTGTAACTCAGCGGGACTGGCAGCTTCTCTGGAGGGAAAGAATGGGTGACGTTTCGGGTCACGACCCTTCAGACGAAGGACGAGAAGGGCCTCGACCACAAAACGTCACCCATTCCTTCTCTCCAGAGATGCTGCCTGTCCCGCTGAGTTACTCCAGCATTTTGCGTCTAGCCATGCTTGGATAGTGGAGTAGAATTGAGGGGCCGAATGGCCTAATTATGCTGTTAGAACTTGTGAATGTGAAGTACATCCTGTTGGCTCCGACATTGGAAGGCAGTCAGGGACTGTAGCCAGGGGGATGTGGGATGGGACGGGAGGAGGACACCCCAGGGAGGAATCATTGCCATGAAACTAACATTACAGCATGTTCGCAACATCTGCAGAGCAGAAAATAAATATCACTCACACATGGGCAGAGCAGGGTGGTGAGGTGGAGAGAAACTGCGCCGTTTCTCCCCACGAGTTAGAGATTATATCGCGATCACAAATGAAGCAACAGTTCACAAACTGCAGCACGGTTGAAATATTGTGGGCAGAATAACTGCATAATCACCCCGACAACAATGGAACACATTTCCAAATGTTCATTTTAATTCCATAAAGTTCCAAAAACATTTGATTGTCTTTGCTTAGATTACTATCAGCAAGTGACAACTATCTCCAAACTAACAACACGGCATCGCAACGTGGTTCTGATCAATACAAATTGTATTTACATATAGCCTTCAACGTGGTAAAAATATCCCAAGGCCTCTTTGTCAGAACACTACCCCAGAGAACATGGCACTGGATCTACAAGTAGATGTTAGAACAGAAGGAACAGTTACTCAATGAGTGGTGTAGGGAGGAACTTCAGATGCTGGTTTACACTGAAGATAGATATAAAATACAGGAGTAACTCAGCGGGCCAGGCAGCATCTGTGGAGAAAAGGCCTGACCGCTGAGTTACTTCAGCATTTTGTGACCACCTAGTTAATGAATGGGCTTTTTAATAGAACACATCAGAGGGAGAGACGAGGTGGGGGAGAGAAGAAAGGAGTAGAAGGGGGAAGCAAAGAGCATGAAAGACTAGGGAGAGAATTCGGGGCTTTGGGGCCAGACATCCAGTCTTCTGGAAGACACAATTCCAGAATTGCTTTTGTAAAAAAAAAAAATGCTTCCCAGTTTCATTTCCGATAGTCTCTGGCCTGCTGTGTTCCTCCAGCAGTTTGTTTTCTGCTCCAGATTCCAGCACCTGTAGTAGGCTTCTGATGTAATTAATTACGGATTCCACCACCAGAGAAAATAATTGCTCTGTTTACCCCATCAAATGCTTTGATTATTTTCAACATTGCAGTAAAATTGCCCCCCCGCCTCCCCAATCAAATATCTGAACTTGAGAAAATACAATGTCCAGCATTTCTACAAAGCAAAGATGTAGAATAAAGTTTAAATGAAATGCTCACAAAAACTATCCTGATAAGTTTATCCTTTAAACTTTAGATTACAACTTTAGTAACTCTGCACTGTATATCTTGTGGTCGTGGTGGCCAATGTTCATAAGCTCTGGGAGCAGAACTAAGCCACTCGGCCCATCGAGTCTACTATCCCATTCAATCATGGCTGATCCATCTTTCCCTGTCAACCCCATTCTCCTGCCTTCTCCCCGTAACCCCTTGAATGTTGAGCAGGCATACTCCAAATGGGGGTCTGACCAAGTCTGTGAGCGGCTTCAACACGTGGCATTCTGAAACCTCAGATCAGTTTGGAATGTTTACTCCTCTGCACCTTCTAGTTTTTCATTCTATAAAAACTATTAACGTTTGTCTTTCTTGTGTATAAAGACGCTAACGTTACACTTCGCCACATTGAACTCCATTTGCCATGTAGATATACCAGTGGGTAAAGCCATGTCCATTTGCCACTTCCTGCTCACATTGGCAGAACTTGCTGTGTTTGCCAACCACATCACACAGCCAGTGCTGGAACAGTTCAGTACAGTAAAGAGCCCAAATTATTCAACAGTACAGCAGCCCTCCTATACTGCTACCAAGTTTTTGTTAAAAGCTGTGGGCTGCATCCCAACTCCAGTTGAAACCACATTATTAAACTGGTATAAGGTCATAATAAGTATAAGTATTGCAATATGGTACAGTGCCCTCCATAATGTTTGGGACAAAGACCCGTCATTTATTTATTTGCTTCTGTACTGCACAATGAGATTTGTAACAAAAATCACATGTGGTGAAAGTGCACATTGTCAGATTTTATTAAAGGGTATTTTTATACATTTTGGTTTCACCATGTACAAATTACAGCAGTGTTTATACATAGTCCCCCCATTTCAGGGCACCATAATGTTTGTAATTGCTCAGGTGTGTTCAATTGCCTCCTTAATGCAGGTACAAGAGTGCTCTCAGCACCTAGTCTTTCCATCACCTTTGGAAACCTTTATTGCTGTTTATCAACATGGGGACCAAAGTTGTGTCAATGAAAGTCTAATAAACCATTATGAGACTGAGAAACAAGAATAAAACTGTTGGAGACATCAGCCAATCCTTAGGCTTACCAAATTCAACTGTTTGGAACATCATTGAGAAGAAAGAGAGCACTGGTGAGCTTACTAATTGCAAAAGGACTGGCAGGCCAAGGAAGATCTGCACAGCTGATACGAAAGAATTCTCTCTATAATAACACAAAACTCTCCAAACACCTGTCCGACAGATCAGAAACACTCTTCAAGAGAAATGTGTGGATTTGTCAATGACCACTGTCTGTAGAAGACTTCATGGACAGAAATACAGAGGCTACACTGCAAGATGCAAACCACTGGTTAGCCACAAAAATAGGATGGCCGGGTTACAGTTTGCCAAGAAGTACTTAAAGAGCAACCACAGTTCCGGAAAAAGGTCTTGTGGACAGATGAGACGAAGATTAACTTGTATCAGAGTGATGGCAAGAGCAAAGTATGGAGGAGAGAAGGAACTGCCCAAGATTCAAAGCATGCCAACTCATCTGTGAAACATGGTGGTGGGGGTATTATGGTCTGGGCATGTATGGCTGCTGAAGGTACTGGCTCACTTATCTTCATTGACGGTACAACTGCTGATGGTAGTAGCATAATGAATGCAGAAGTGTATAGACACATCCTATCTGCTCAAGTTCAAACAAATACCTCAAAACTCATTGGCTGGCAGTTAATTCTACAGCAAGACAATGATCCCAAACATACTGCTAAAGCAACAAAGGAGTTTTTCAAAGCTAAAAAATGGTCAATACTTGAGTGGCCAAGTCAATCACCTGATCTGAACCCAATTGAGCATGCCTTTTTATATGAAGGGGACTAGCCCCCAAAACAAACATAAGCTAAAGATGGCTGCAATACAGGATTGGCAGAGCATCACCAGAGACGACACCCAGCAACTGGTGATGTCCATGAATCGCAGACTTGAAGCAGTCTTTGCATGCAAAGGATATGCAACAAAATACTAAACATGACTACTTTCATTTACATGATATTGCTGTGTCCCAAACATGTATGGTGCCCTGACCTGAAATGGGTGGGGGGTTGGGTTGGGGGCAACAGGGGAAAACTGGCAACAGGGGAAAAAAGTTACGTTAGATAATGGAGTCGGGGCATATGGTGAGACGGCAGGAACGGGATACTGATTAGGGATGATCAGCCATGATCATGTTGAATGGCGGTGCTAGCTCGAAGGGCTGAATGGCCTCCTCCTGCACCTATTGTCTGCCTGTCCCGCTGAGTTACTCCAACTTTTTGTGTCTATCCTCGGTTTGAACCGGCATCTGCAGTTCCTGACTATACACCTCTTCTCTAATCAGTATCCCTACACTTGTACTGGGATCGTGTTGTGTCCAATTGAGTTGTAGTCTACCTGCCCAGCTGAGGAGGTTGCACCTCAGTCACCACATGGATGGATTGTGTGGGGAGAGGCGAAGCATGGAGAGGGAGGGAGCCCTCACTACACTCACATCTCACAACCTCCACCCCTCCAGTGGCCGGGGAAGGGGGGGAGAGAATTTACACCACCCCTCCTCCTTCTCCTCATCCTCCACCACACCCCATCCCTCATCTCTCCACCGGGGGGGGGGGGAGTGGACGGACCCGGACACCACCCCCCGCCCGACAGACGGGTCGCCGGCCACAGCCGGACTACAACTCCCACCACCCCCCCCATCCCCCCTCCCCCACCCAAACTCCCGCCCCTTCCCACCGCCAATTGGCCACCCCCGCGGCCCGACTGCATTCACCAGCCGCCTATTGGCCCGATCCCACGTCAATCACTCCCCCTCTCTTCCCCCCCCCCCCACCGCTAACTCTCCCCAGACCGGGAACCGATGATGCTCGGCCGGGCCCGGCTCCCGGCTCCCATTCACACAGAGTACATATCTCTCTCCATCTATATAGATATCTATTTTTTTCTCTTTGTTGCCTTCAATAGCTAATTAAATGAACAGTGGGTCCCGCAGGCCGTGAGGTGAGCGGGCGGGCGGGGAGAGGGGTGGTTACTGGCGGCGGCACAACCCGCTCACACACACACACACACGGGGCTCCCCTCATCCACCCCTCCATCCAGCCCGGCCGAGGCAGGCGGGAGACAAAGGGTTAACAAGACGGCAACAAAGTAACGGGCCGCCCGTCCGTCGGCGCCGATACAATGTTGCCGACCCCGCGCCGATACAATGTTGCCGACCCCGCGCCGATACAATGTTGCCGACCCCGCGCCGATACAATGTTGCCGACCCCGCGCCGATACAATGTTGCCGACCCCGGCGGCTCAGCGTTGCCGACACCGATACAATGTTGCCGCCCGCCCGCCCGCGCCGCGATCAAAGGGCCCGCCCGCCCGTCCTCACCTGTCCGCCCGTCCTCACCTGTCCTCCCCTCCCCACTACACAAGCCACACGCACGTACCTGGGGCGCTGCTGGCGAGCCGCCTCATGTTGCTCGCTGTGCGCGGCCTCGGCCTCCTCCTCCTCCCGTGGCCCATGACCGGGGCCCCGGGCTCGGCCACAACTCGGCAGCGGCGGCGGCGGCGGCGGCGTCCCTGCTCCTCCCGCCGCCCCCCACCTCAGGGACAATCCTTAACCCGAACCTTCGAGGGCAGCCCTAGATCACCCCCTTCTCTTCCTCCCTCACTCACTCACTCCCTCTCTCTCTCTCACTCTCTCTCCCGCTGCTCGGCGCCGCTGCTTAGTCTGTTGTTGTCAAACGGCAGCGAGTATGGATGAGCGAGGAAGGGGCTGAGGGGAGCCGCCGTGTCACAATAAGAGTCCTCGCTCCCTCTCACAGCAGCTCCAAGCGGCACCAGGACTCAGCACAGCCCCACACACTGAGCACGGCGCTCACTACAACACAAGCTCACCAGCGCACACACACACACACAGCATTGCTGTGGCCACTCCAGCAACCCAACACACCGAGCGTAGCCACACACACACACACACAGCCTGTCATTCACACTCGGTTGCACAGACACACACAGTACAGGCACAGCGAGAAGACATTCTCCTCTCCTCTCACTCACTGAAATTCCCCTGCACTGCCTTAACAAGTCTAGGCTTCGGAGCACAAATACGATACGACAGAACTTTATTCATCCCCGGAGGGAAATTGTTCTGCCATCAGTCACAACACACAACAAGGTACACGCAAACTTTAAATTTAAATTAAATTTTAAAGTGAAATAAAAAAGCCACTTGGCTGGTTCCCGGGTGCACAGTATATGTGTCCATATTACACACACTGAACTTTTTTCCCCTTCTTTATAATATTGTTTACAGTGTACTATGTTTACATATTCTGTTGTGCTGCAGCAAGTAAGAATTTCATTGTTCTATCTGGGACAATAGACAATAGGTGCAGGAGTAGGCCAATCGGCCCTTCGAGACAGCACCGCCATTCAATGTGATCATGGCTGATCATCCACAATCAGTACTCCGTTCCTGCTTTCTCCCCATATCCCCTGACTGACATATGCCTTATATGGACATATGACAATAAAACACTCTTGCTAAACTGTCGGAGGTGTAGGTCCCCCTCGGTCATGACTGTCCATGGGTGATGCATCCTGGTCGGATGCAAGCCTGGGCGATCAATGTCATATGGAGGACAGGCTGTTGCCCATGCAGCACGTCCCCCCTCTCCATGTCGCTGATCGATCCAAAGGAACAGCAGGGCCATTACAGTTTGGCACCAGCGCCGTTGCAGGAGCTGCCAGAGCGAGGTTGTAGACAACAACAAGCTGCCTTAGGGGCTCCGACTCTGGATTTTCTTGAGGTTTACTCCTGGAGCCTTTTCCCTGACTGGAGATGGCCACAAGGCAGTGGAGCTTTTAAATCAGAGTTTTCCCTCTCCTAGATGGACCGCCTTCCCAGGCTGACGAGCCCCATCTGCGAGGTGACCCGCGTCGGTTACAACATTAAACCGAGGCCATCCCCATGCAAGTCGTCGAATGTAAAATATTCCTTGATAAACATTTTAAACTTCCTCCAACTAAATATTGGAAGGACCAGGCCACTAACCTGTGTTCCCGTTCAAAATTCTGTCACCTTGTCACAAACTGCATCAGTACGTAGAAAGAAGGAACTGCAGATGCTGGTTTACGCAAAAGGACACAAAGTGCGGGAATCACTCAGTGGGTCAAGCAGTATCTGAGTTACTCCAGCATTTTGTGTCCAGCTCTGGAGAACATGGATAGGTGACTTTTCGGGTCGGGAATGCATCAGAATTCCTGGCAATTGTCTCAAGCTGAATCAGAATAACATTTCAATATATATATATATATATATATATATATATATATATATATATATATATTATATATATATATATATGTGTGTATGTATATATATATATATATGTGTGTATATATATGTGTGTGTATATATATATACATATATATGATTATATATATATATATATGTGTGTGTGTGTGTGTATATATATATATATGTGTGTATATATATATATATATGTATATGTGTGTGTGTGTATATATGTGTGTGTGTGTGTGTGTGTGTGTGTGTATATATATATATATATATATATATATATATATAAAAATTTTTTTTCTCATTTATTATATTGTTTACTGTGTGCTATGTTCACATATTCTGAAGATAGACCCAAAGTGCTGGAGTAACTCAGCGGGACAGGCAGCATCTCTGGAGAGAAGGAATGGGTGACGTTTCCGGTCATAGAAACATAGAAACATAGAAATTAGGTGCAGGAGTAGGCCATTCGGCCCTTCGAGCCTGCAGCGCCATTCAATATGATCATGGCTGATCATCCAACTCAGTATCCCGTACCTGCCTTCTCTCCATACCCCCTGATCCCCTTAGCCACAAGGGCCACATCTAACTCCTCCTTAAATATAGCCAATGAAATGGCCTCAACTACCCTCTGTGGCAGAGAGTTCCAGAGATTCACCACTCTCTGTGTGAAAAAAGTTCTTCTCATCTCGGTTTTAAAGGATTTCCCCCTTATCCTTAAGCTGTGATACCTTGTCCTGGACTTCCCCAACATTGGGAACAATCTTCCTGCATCTAGCCTGTCCAACCCCTTAAGAATTTTGTAAGTTTCTATAAGATCCCCTCTCAATCTCCTAAATTCTAGAGAGTATAAACCAAGTCTATCCAGTCTTTCTTCATAAGACAGTCCTGACATCCCAGGAATCAGTCTGGTGAACCATCTCTGCACTCCCTCTATGGCAATAATGTCCTTCCTCAGATTTGGAGACCAAAACTGTACGCAATACTCCAGGTGTGGTCTCACCAAGATCCTGTACAACTGCAGTAGAACCTCCCTGCTCTTATACTCAAATCCTTTTGCAATGAAAGCTAACATACCATTCGCTTTCTTTACTGCCTGCTGCACCTGCATGCCTACCTTCAATGACTGGTCAAGACCCTTCTTCAGACGTCACCCATTGCTTCTCTCCAGAGATGCTGCCTGTCCCGCTGAGTTACTCCAGCTTTTTGTGTCTATCTTCTGTTTAAATCAGCATCTGCAGTTCCTTCTTACATATTCTGTTGAGCTGCTGCAAGTAAGAATTTAATTGTTCTATCTGGGACACAGACTCTCTTGATCCAGCTTGTCAACTAACACTGGTCTTGAGTAAGTCACTACCTCAGATTTAACCTCCTAATTCCCCCACCACTTGCTCTTGGCCGTCTCCTTCAGTCTTACAATACTCCAGGATGCCTGTCTTATTTCTAATTTTGCACCTTATGTTCCCAGCACCTGCTAACAACATGTTTTATTTTTTCACTAGTTGGGAGAGTCTAGGACCAAATATCATAGCCTCAGATTAAAAGGACATACCTTTAGAAAGGAGATGAGGAGGCATTTCTTCGGTCAATAAGTGGTGAATCTGTGGAATTCATTGCAACTGATGGCTGTGGAGGCCAAGTCAATGGACAGTATTAAGGTGTAGATTGACTGACTGATTAGTGTGGGAGTCAGGGGTTATGGGGAGAATGCAGGAGAATGGGGTTGAGAGGGAAAGTTAGATCAGATCAGCCATGATTTAATGGCAGAGTAAACGATGGGCCGAATGGCCTAATTCTGCTCCTGTAACTATGAATTGTTCTGTCTTCATTTGATTCTTTAAGATAAACCCTCCACAGGTCTGGTTTAGGTTCAGAACTGGCAGGAGAGAGGAAAGATTGACAACATAAATAGTCCAAGGAGGTGGGGCTGGGACAGAGGCTGGTTGGTGATATATAACAAGTTCAAGTTCAAGAGAGTTTATCGTCATGTGTCCCAGATAGGACAATGAAATTCTTGCATTGCTTCAGCACAGCAGAACATTGTAGGCATAAATAAATACAGAACAGATCAGTGTGTCCATATACAATTGAATATATATATATACACACACACATAAATAAGCAGATAAAGTGCAAAAGGCTATTCAAAGTTCAGAGTTTTGTTTGAGTTGAGTTTAATAGCCTGATGGCTGTGGGGAAGAATCTGGATGTTGCAGATTTCAGGCTCCTGTACCTTCTACCTGAAGACAGCGGAGAGATGAAAGAGTGCCCAGGAGGGTGTGGGTCCTTGATGGTGTGGGTCCTTGATGATGCTGGCAGCCTTTTTGAGGCAGCGACTGTGGTAGATCTCCTCTCCAATATTTTCCTTAATGGAAGAGTGTCAAATTTTGCCTGATGAAATTCCCTCGAAAATGTCTTGGGTATTTTGCTGTATAATTACAACTCTGTAAATATGTTGTTGTTGTTGTTGCATCTGGACTAATGTTTATCTGCAAAATTACATGACCAATAACCTGATTATCTGTTGATTATCACATTGTTGCTTGTGTGTGTCCAACCCTTTTTGCCAAGCATCCAAAATCACCACAATAACTAATAATTACCGCAATCACAATAAAGCACTTTGGCAGCTTAAGGTCATGAAAAGCACTTTGTTAATTTAAGTCAATCCTTTTTTTTGGACTAAATTGCAGCACAGTCATAGCAAGTCAGTGTGTTTTAGGAAGGAACTGTAGATGCTGGTTTACCCCAGAAGGAGGGTCTCGACCTGAAACAGCCTCCGTTCCATCTCGCAAAAGATGCTGCCTGTCCCGCTGAGTTACTCCAGCATTTTGTGTCTATAGTCAGTCAGAGTGTGGAGTATAGAAGTTGGTGGGAGGGTGGGCCATTTGCAGTTGTATAAGATGTTGATGAGGCCACATTTGGGGCACTATGCTCAGGTTTGGTCACCATGTTATTGGAACAATCTTGGCCATCTGGAAAAGGTGCAAAGAAGATTCATGAGGATGTCGCCAGATCTCGACGGCCTGAACTACAGGGAGAGGTTGGGTGTCTCTTCCTTGGAGCGCTGGAGAATGAGGGGTGATCTTATAAGTGTTCAAAATCATGAGAGGATCGGATCGGGTAGATGCACAGAGTCTCCCGCCCAGAGTAGGGGAATCGAGAGCCACTAGGACATAGGTTTAAGGTGAGAGGGGGGGAAGATTTAATAGGAACCTGAGAGGTTTTTCACACTATCGTAATGTTTCAGAAAGGGATATGTGCCAAAGGCAGGCAAGTGGGACGAGTGTAGATGGGGCAAGTTGGGCTGAAGGGCCTGTTTCCACACTGTATGAATCTGTAACACTGTCACCCCTTGTGCTCAGCTGTGCAAGATCACCGTGGTGGGAGATCAGTGACACTGTGTCTAGGATGAGAAGGGTCAGTCACACTGTTGTATGTTGACAACATGAGACTGAAACCAGAAACTGCACATATTGGAAATCCAGTTAGTTTATTGTCACATGTACTGAGGTACAGAGCAAGAATTTTGTCGCGCGCTAACCAGTCTGCGGAAAGACTATACATGATTACAATCGAGCCATTCACAGTGTACAGATACCTGCTAAGGAAATACAAGCAGAAAGTGATGGAAATACTCAACAGATCAGGCAGCATCTGTGGAGAAGAAAACCAAGCGTTAACATTTCAGGTTGATATTCTTTCATTAGAATTCGGAAATTTAAGAAATTGGCTTGTTTCAAGTTCTAGAGACAGGGCGGGAGGGGTTGGGGAGGGGGGTCCCGAGTTGGAGAGGACAATGTAGATGTCTATGATAGGGTGATGACCCAAAATAAATTGAATTATAAAAATGATTACAGAGTGTCTGATTTGTTCACCACAGGTCAGCTTCCTCGAGAAACCGTGGACAGGAGGAGATGAATGAGGACAGACAAGAGAATGTGATGGAACAGTGAGATACAGAACGCAGCAGCTACAGAAAATGAAAGAGAATTCTGAAAATACCCAGCAGGTCAGGTAGCATCTGTGGAGAGAGAAATGTCGAGTTACGGCTATTGGTTGAAATGGCCAATTGTGTTATAAAGTAGAAAGATGAATCACTTGCAACAGCTAACATCTGTAATTTATTTACACTGGATGTCAAATGTTGTTACTTCAATTGAACTTTGAAGGGACAATGTGAGAAGCCAAAGCAGAGGGGCAGAGAGGGTTAGGAAGGAACTGCAGATACTTCAATCGAAGACAGACACAAAATGCTGGAGTAACTCAGCGGGACAGGCGGCATCTCTGAAGAGAAGGAATGGGTGACGTTTCGGGTCGAGACCCTTCTTCAGACTGGTGTTTAGTGGAGTGACTTCAAGATTTATAGTAAAGATAGACACAAAATGCTGAGGTAAGTCAGGCAAGTCAGGCGAAAATGAAAAGGTGACGTTTCGGGTGGAGGCCCTTCAGTTACAGCGATGGGCAACTTGCAACTGAACTTCATTGGTCTGTAAAGTGGCTGCTCAATCTGTGTTTGAGTTCTCCAGTGGGGAGAGCATGTTGTGAGCAGATACTGAGTCTGATACAGTGCGCTAACTTGGAAGAAATACAAGTCAATTGCCGCTTCACCTGGAAAAGGTGTTTTGGAAGGGAAGAGGCATTAGGGGAGGTCATAAGATCATAGGTTCTAAGAGTAGAATTAGACCATTAGAGTTTACCCCTCCACATTCAATCATGGTTGGCCTATCTCTCCCTCCTAACCCCATTCTCCTGCCTTCTCCCCATAACCCCTGGCACCTGTACTAATTAAGGTGTAGCCTATCCTATGATGGCATGGGTCTGTAGTAGGACAAATGAGTAGGGAGGCAGACAGACACAAAACGCTGGAGTAAATCAGAGTCTCTCGACAAAAGGAATATGTGACGTTTCGGGTCGAGACCCTTCCTTAGACTGACCCTTCTTCAGGGGAGAAGGAATCTTTAGCAGGGAAACCTGCAGCGTGGAGCTGAGCCTGGAGCTCGGGTGAAACAATAGACAGCAGACAATAGGTGCAGGAGTAGGCCATTTGGCTCTTCGAGCCAGCAACCCCATTCAATGTGATCATGGCTGATCATCCCCAATCAGTACCCCGTTCCTGCCTTCTCCCCATATCCCCTGACTCCGCTATTTTTAAGAGGTGATGATCGCTGGTGGATGTCCGCGGGTGTGTTCAGTAAAGGGTCCCTGTTCCCTCAGTCTGACAAAGGGTCTTGAACCGAAACGTCACCCATTCCTTTTCTCCAGAGATGCTGCCTGTCCTGTGGAGTTACTCCAGCACTTTGTGTCTATCTACACAGTAGCAGGAGCAGCACTAGGTGGTTGACCAGGTTCTGGCAGGGTCACAGAGTTAGACCCACCATGAGGGTTAGGAACGGAAAAACCATTGAAAAAAAATCGAGAGATTTATCTGACAATTTCTTGACACAAACACTGTCAGGAAACCAAACAGAATAACATTTCTTCTGGGGGATAAATTCACTGGTGCTCACAAGACTGTTTTATTTATCCAATTTTCCATGGACTGAGTGAAGAGTTTCCAGAACATTCTGCTTGTTGAATGGTTGCTCTCAGCTTATTCTGTGTGTGTCGATGAGTTCCTTCCATAGACTGCAGTTTCAGAGGGATTGGCAGCTGACTGCAACATACGTTTGGCTTTGAGCTGTTGCCTTTCTGAATATCCCTCCCACTCTAATCCATGCCACCCTGATCAGGCCCAGAGAGATGCTGCCTGACTCGCCAAGTTGCTCAGCATTTTCTGTCTGTCTTTGGGATAACACCACAGTCCGACTTCCTAGTCTGAAGAAGGGTCTAGACCTGAAACGTCAACCATTCCTTCTCTCCAGAGTTGCTGCCTGACTCGCTGAGTTTCTCCAGCATTTTAGGTCAGTCTTCGGTTTAAACCAGCATCTGCAGTTCCTTCCTGCACAGTCTGGTTGGCAAGTTGGGAACTGATGAAGAGCATCCACTATTAGAAAGCAAGGACAGAGCTGGAGATCTTCAAATGAAGAATACCTATGGATCAATATCGGGCAAGAAACAGTGTTGGAAGCAGAACCCACAATGGAGACACAAGAGGTTCTCCCACCCCCACACAAGAGGTTGCGGTTGCTGGAATCTGGGGCAAAACCAAACTGCAGGAGTAGCTCAGCGGGTAAAGCAGCATCAATGGAGAAAAGGAATAGCTGATGTTTCGGGTCGAGACCCTTTTTCAGACTGAGAGTTAGGGGAAAGGGAAACAAGGGAAATAGACGGTATTGAGGATAAATGAATGGAAGATATGCAAAAAGCATCGATAATCAAGGAAATGTGGAGCCCACAATGATCCATTGTTGGCTGTGGGGAAGGTGATAACGAGTTATACAGACGGTAAAACTAGGACGACGACTAAGGTGGGGGAGGGACGCAGAGGGAGACACAGAGCAAGGATTACTTGAAGTTAGAGATATCAATATTCAGACTGCTGGTTGTATGAAGGAACTACAGATGCTGGTTCTGAAACCTGAAGAAGACTCTCGACCCGAAACATAGAAATTAGGTGCAGGTGTAGGCCATTCGGCCCTTCGAGCCTGCACCGCCATTCAATATGATCATGGCTGATCATCCAACTCAGTATCCTGTACCTGCCTTCTCTCCATACCCCCTGATCCCCTTAGCCACAAGGGCCACATCTAACTCCTTCTTAAATATAGCCAATGAACTGGCCTCGACTACACTCTGTGGCAGAGAGTTCCAGAGATTCACCACTCTCTGTGTGAAAAAAGTTCTTCTCATCTCGGTTTTAAAGGATTTCCCCCTTATCCTTAAGCTGTGACCCCTTGTCCTGGACTTCCCCAACATCGGGAACAATCTTCCTGCATCTAGCCTGTCCAACCCCTTAAGAATTTTGTAAGTTTCTATAAGATCCCTTCTCAATCTCCTAAATTCTAGAGAGTATAAACCAAGTCTATCCAGTTTTTCTTCATAAACGTCACCCATTCCTTCTCTCCAGAGATGCGTTCTGTCCCGCTGAGTTACTACAGCATTTAATGTCTACCTCCACTGGGTTGTAAACTGGGCAGGCAAACTGGGCAGTAAATTGATCCTCATCTTGCCCTCACCTGATGCACCACCTGATTCTCACCAGAGTGACAGACTGGACGTCAGAAGCAGGACACTTGGCTTGACTCCAGGACAAGGCATTGACTTGTGGAACTACAAAATCTGCTGAGTCTGGCACCAACGCATTTGGCCCAGATCCAGAGTATCAGTAAGAGTGGGAGGTGAGGTATAGCGCAGATTTAGACAATAGACAATAGGTGCAGGAGGAGGCCATTTGGCCCTTCGAGCCAGCACCGTCATTCAATGTGATCATGGCTGATCATCCCCAATCAATACCCCGTTCCTGCCTTCTCCCCATACCCCCTGACTCCGCTATTTTTAAGAGCCCTATCTAGCTCTCTCTTGAAAGCATCCAGAGAACCGGCCTCCACCGCCCTCTGAGACAGAGAATTCCACAGACTCACCACTCTCTGTGAGAAAAAATGTTTCTTCCTCTCTGTGAGAAAAAGTGTTTCCTCATCTCCGTTCTAAGTGGCTTACTCCTTATTCTTAACCAGATTTGACCAGAAGACTAGATTATCTGGCCATCGGTACATTCATCTTGGTGGAAGCTTGCTGTAAATAACTTGGATTCCCTATCTGCTGCCTTCAACAATACTTTATTTGCCGTAGAGTGTTTTAAAATATTCTGAAATTGATATGAAGCCATTATATCAATTCAAGTCTTTCTTTCTAATTAAAGATACTTGCTGGAAAGTGTGTGACAATTATATTGTCAGAGGAATTACACACAGCATCTAAAGAAGGTTTCAATGAGAATGGTCTTAGAGAGATTCAGTATGGAAACAGGCCCTTCGGCCCAACTTTCCCACACTAACCAACATGTGTCATCCACACTGGTCCCACATGCCTGTTTTTAGCCCATATCCCTCTAAACCTGTCCTATCCATGTACCTGTCCAATTGCTTCTTAAACATTGCGATAGTCCCTGTACTGCCTCAACTACCTTTTCTGGCAGCTTGTTCCATACACCCACCACCCTTTGAGTAGAAAAGTTACCCCTCAAGTTCCTATTAAATCTTTCCCCCCTCATCTTAAACCGATGTCCTCTGGTTCTCGATTCCCCTACTCTGAGCAAAAGACTGTATATTTACCTCTACTCCTCTCATGATTGTGTACATCTCTATAAGATCCAAGGATTAAATCCCCCAAAAATTCCTTAAAAAGTTCCTAAAGAGGAAAAAATACTAAATCTCTTTGCCGGTCTTCATGTCTTGATTCTGCTTGGAGATTTGCAAATATTTCACAACATTTACAATCAAGTCTTTCTGTTTATAGTGTCTGAGCAGGCACAAGAAATCGGTTGGAGCTGACTACATTTTGTCTGATGAAGGGTCTGGACCCAAAATGTCACGCATTCCTTATCTCCAGAGATGCTGCCTGTCCCGCTGAGTTACTCCAGCATTTTGTGTCTCGGCTTGTACTCGCTAGAATTTAGAAGATTGAGGGGGGATTGGGAAACGTACAAAATTCTTAAGGGGTTGGACTGGCTAGATGCAAGAAGATTGTTCCCGATGTTGGGGAAGTCCAGAACAAGGGGTCACAGCTTAAGGATAAGGGGGAAGTCTTTTAGGACCGAGATGTGAAAAAAAAATTCACACAGAGAGTGGTGAATTTGTGGAGTTCTCTGCCACAGAAGTTAGTTGAGGCCACAGTTCATTGGCTATATTTAAGAGGGAGTTAGATGTGGCCCTTGTGGCTAGAGGGATCAGGGGGTATGGAGAGAAGGCAGGTACAGGATACTGAGTTGGATGATCAGCCATGATCATATTGAATGGCGGTGCAGGCTCGAAGGATCGAATGCCCTACTCCTGCACCCATTGTCTATGTTTCTATGTTTCTCTCCCTGATGCTGAAGCCCCATCTTGCTGAAAATCCAACCCAAATAGAGAGAAATAATTCAGAAAACTTGACAAAGACCCCAAACTCTGGCCATCTTCTCAAGAGTTTATTTACAGAAGGGGAGGGAAACGGAGCATATAACTCCACCACTCTCAGCCCATAAATAGACAGGAGTTTGCCATCCAACAGCACAAGGGAAACACTGATGTCATTAGCTGTGATCGACTGTCCGTCTGTGCCGGGCCGGGTTTACAAAGTGGCCCCTGGCAACAAACAACAATTTTAAACAAGTTTTGGGAAGGAAAAATGATTGTAAAAAAATAAATAAATCACTTTTTTATAAACATCAACAGTTTAACGCAGAAGCAAATTTAAATGCACAACTTGAAGTACCAGAAAGACCATTGTGTGTCTCTAGACTCATTATTGTATTATGAGAGTCAACGTGGAAACAGGCCCTTCAGCCCAACTTGCCCATGCCGACCAACATGTCCCTTCTACACTAGACTCACCTGCCTGCGTTTGGCCCATGCCCCTCCAAACCTGTCAATAACAATAGACAATAGTTGTAGGAGTAGGCCATTCGGCCCTTCCAGCCAGCACCACCATTCACTGTGATCATGGCTGATCATCCACAATCAGTACTCCATTCTTGCCTTGCCTTCTCCCCATATTCCTTGATTCCACTATCATTAAGAGCCCTATCTGTCCTGTCCATGTAGTGTCCAGCAATAGGGAGTGTCAGAACTCTGCCTTAGCAAAGGTTATCTGTACATCCTCCAACCTGTACCCTGACAGGGACAAGCTTAATGTCATCAAGCAGCTGACCAGATGGGGTTTGTTTGGCCTGCTTTGATTCTCAGGCCACGTGGATTGAATGTTGAGGTTCTATCTGTCTCATTATCTGCTTCACTCTCCCAAGTCAAGAAGGAGAATGTCAGACGGTGCCCAGGTGTGGACCAATGCACGCAAACCTGCACACGATACCCGCTTGAATAAGCACAGGCAGAGAATACAGGCATCTACATGGTGCAGCGGTAGAGTTGCTGCCTCGCAGCGCCAGAGACCCGGGTTCAATACTGACTACGGGTGCTGTCTGTACGGAGTTTGCACGCTCTCCCCGTGACCACATGGGGTTTCTCCGGGTGCTCCGGTTTCCTCCCACACTCCAAAGATATACTGGTTTATAGCTTAATTGGCTTGGTATAAATGTCAAATGTGTAGAATAATGCTAGTGTGCGGAGTGGTCGCTGGTCGGTGCGGGCTCGGTGGGCCGAAGGGCCTGTTTCCACCCTGGTTCATCTGGTAAATAATAATGACCATAAAACATCCCGACTACTGTAAATACACAACCAATCCACTCTTGCCTTTGCCACAGCTTACTCATCCACCGCCCAGGTCTAAAAAGAGAAGAAATCTGTCATCCTTATAGAACACAAAGTGTTGGAGAAACCCAGATAGACAATTGATGTAGGAGTAGGCCATTCGGCCCTTCAAGCCATTCGTCCCTTCAAGAAGCATCTCTGGAGGAAAGGAATAGGCGATGTTTTGGGTCAAGTCCCTTCTTTAGACTAAGAGTCAGGGAGGGGGGACATTGGAAGTATGGGAGAGTACCGAACAAAGCAGAGCCTGCATCGATGACTCAGGAATAGTGGAGCCCACAATGGTCAATTGTTGGCTGGGGACAAAGTGATAAATCAATAATAATAATAATAATAATAATAATAATAATAATAATTAATAATAATTTTATTTATAGAGCACTTTAAAAACAAACATAGCTGCAACAAAGTGCTGTACATCACTAATCATTGACAAAAAAGTTAATACACACCAAAAATAACAATCAAAAGAAATGGTAGGAAAAGACAAGTAAAGTAAAGAAACATCAAAAACACCACAAACAGAAGCAAAGCCTCAGGCATGGTCAAAAGCCAGGGAGTACAAATGTGTTTTAACATGTAGGATCTACTTTGTTCTATCCCTTCCCATAGCTCCAGTGTCCCCCTCCCCGACACTAAGTTTGGCGAAGGGACAAGGTCGGAAACGTCACCTATTCCTTTTCTCCGGAGTTGCTGCCTGACCCTGAGATACATCAGCATTTTGTGCCTATCTTTCATGTAAACCAGCATCTGCAGTTCTTTCTTCCACAGCATCTCAGGAGGACATGGGCAGGTGACGTTTTTGGGGTCAGGATCCTTATTAAGTGTCTGGTCTGTGTAAGTGTGACTGCGATCCAAACAGATCAGGCTGACTCTGAAATGGCAAAGCAAAACATTGGCTGTCAACGCAGATACGTTGAAGTCACTGTCAGGGTAGACAAAAATGCTGGAGAAACTCAGTGGGTGCAGCAGCATCTATGGAGCAAAGGAAATAGACAACGTTTCGGGCCGAAACCCGGAAGGGTTTCGGCCCGAAACGTTGCCTATTTCCTTCAGGGTTTCGGCCCGAAACGTTACTCATTTCCTTTAGGGTTTCAGCCCGAAACGTTGCTTATTTCCTTTAGGGTTTCAGCCCGAAACGTTGCCTATTTCCTTCAGGGTTTCAGCCCAAAACGTTGCCTATTTCCTTCTTCAGACCCTTCCCTCCAAATCTACGACCACACGACCACTCTACTAACCCAGACTCGATACTCCACTGCAAAGTCACTGTCAGCATAGTTGACCTTGCAAGGTCCTCCTCACAAATATCTGGCGTCCAAAACTGTGCAGGCTAGGTAAACAAATTGGGCTGTACTTCCATGCAAAGTGTCAGCTCATCCATTACAATGTGTCGGCATGTCCCACCCGACCAACAAGGTGGACCAACAACTGAGCAATGCTGGACCCACGATGTGATTGTTAGCTTCATAGCACCCACACAAACGTGACCTGCGTGGGTTTTCTCCAAGATCTTCAGTTTCCATCCACACTTCATAGACGTGCAGGTTTGCAGGATAATCGGCTTGGTATAAAATTTAAATTGTCCCTAGTGTGTGTAGGATAGTGTTAATAGTAACATATAAAATAGGTGCAGGAGTAGGCCATTCGGCCCTTCGAGCCAGCACCGCCATTCAATATGATCATGGCTGATCATCCAAAATCAGTACCCCGCTCCTGCCTTCTCCCCTTGATTCCGTTAGGCCTAAGAGCTCCATCTCATTCTCTCTTGAAAACATAAGGTGTGTAGATTGCTGAGTGGTGCGGATTTGGGTCTGTTGCCCAGTTGTATCTCTAAACTAAACGTAATGAGCAAAGAAAACTTGCTCTCCTGTTTCGGCCCGAAACGTTGCCTATTTCCTTCGCTCCATGGATGCTGCTGCACCCGCTGAGTTTCTCCAGCGTTTTTGTGTACCTCCTGTTCGCCATCTACTGTCATCCCTCAGCTGTAACATCAGCCCATCTCCCTATTGATCAACACTTAGAGGGAGCATTGAAAGTAACAAGGGCCACAGAATGTACTCTGGGTGGACCACTTCAACATCCAAAACCACAGTGGCTTGGTGGCCACCACCACCACCACTAACTAAGCCGGCTGAGTCCTGAATGTTACCAGACTGGCTCTGCAGCAGTCAATGAGAGGACAGATACAAAGAATAAACCCATGACCATGTTTCTACTAAGAGGCACATCTGTTCATGAGATCATTACCAGATGACCACTAGACAGTGTTGATGGGAATAAAGGCTCTCTTCATAGAGAGGATAACCTACGCCATGGATTGGACAAGTTTAGAGGGATATTGGCCAAACGCAGGCAGGCGGGACTAGTATAGACATTTGGTCGGTGTGAGCAAGTGTGACTCTAACAAGAATCTGACCACCTCATTGACATTGAATGGTGTTGCTGCTGCACTGTGCCCACCCATTCAGATTCAGATTCAATTTTAATTGTCATTGTCAGTGTACAGTACAGAGACAACAAAATGCATTTAGCATCTCCCTGGAAGAGCGACATAGCAAACGATTTGAATAAATAATAATAAGTGTCCGGGGGGGGGGGGTGGTGGTGATTGGCAGTCACCGAGGTACGTTGTTGAGTAGAGTGACAGCCGCCGGAAAGAAGCTGTTCCTCGACCTGCTGGTTCGGCAACGGAGAGACCTGTAGCGCCTCCCGGATGGTAGGAGGGTAAACAGTCCATGGTTGGGGTGAGAGCAGTCCTTGGCGATGCTGAGCGCCCTCCGCAGAGTAGTTATACCCATCACCATCTTAGAAGGGTGACTATTTTTCTACTAAGAGGCACATCCAAGCCACTGTGGTTTTGGATGTTGAAGTGGTCCACCCAGAGTACATTCTGTGGCCCTTGTTACTTTCAATGCATTTCGTTGTCTCTGTACTGTACACTGACAATGACAATTAAAATTGAATCTGAATCTGAATCTGACTATTAACGAGAAGATCTATCAGATCTGCCATGTAAATCCTGTGACTACAAAAGCAAGTCAGATTCCGATGACTCACCTTATGATGAACAAAACCCTTCCACCGTTCACAAGTCAAGAATGTGTTGGAATAGCCTCAATTTCTATGGATAAGGAAACACCCAAAAAAACATTCAAGAAATTCGACACCACCCAAGAAAGAGTGTATTTGATTGACAAAAAAAATGCTGGAGTAACTCAGTGGGACAGGCAGCATCTCTGGAGAGATGGAATGGGTCGAGACCCTTCTTCAGACTGCAGATGTTGGTTTACACTGAAGATAGACACAAAATGCTGGAGTCTGAACAAGGGTCTTGACCCGAAAAGTCACCTATTCCTTTTCTCCAGAGATGCTCGCTGAGTTACTCCAGCACTTTGGGTCTATCTTTGGAGTGAAAGAAAAATGGAACTCTCTGGAACTCTCTGCCACAGAGGGTAGTTGAGGCCAGTTCATTGGCTATATTTAAGAGGGAGTTAGATGTGGCCCTTGTGGCTAAAGGGATCAGAGGGTATGGAGAGAAGGTAGGTACGGGATACTGAGTTGGATGATCAGCCATGATCATATTGAATGGCGGTGCAGGCTCGAAGGGCCGAATGGCCTACTCCTGCACCTAATTTCTATGTTTCTATGGATAGACCAGAGAGTGTGAAGGAGTGGTTGAAAGAGGGAGAGTGGTGGAGGAGTTGAAAGAGGGGGAGGAGAAGGAGAGAGAGAGGAGATGGAGAAATACAGGTAGATATAGACTGACACAAGGAAATACTAGAGAACTTGATGCAGAGAGGAACAATGCGTGCATGTGTGTGTGTGTGTGTGAGAGAGAGAGAAGACTTTTATATTGCCGGGACTGAAAGGAGTCGAAGGAGTGGGGGAGGGGTAGTAGTTATATTGCACCTCCCTGCTCCGAGATTCTTAGTTTCCTATGTATTGCAGCAGCAGCAGCAACAGACAGCGATAGTATCAGTCACAAAGTTACACAATCTGGGGGGGGAAATATCTTGAGCAACAAAATCTTGCTGAACACAGCTCTGGAAATAAACCTCACTTTTGGGCAAATGGCTAACGCTGAGTGAAGCCGACTGACTACACATTAGGGCAGGGCTATATTTAGCAGACATGTCCCGGCCAAGTGTACGCAGCCCCGGGGGAAAGAATTTGAAAAAAAAGAGACTGAGAGGGAAGTAAAATAACACCAGGAGAGAGGGGGAGAGAGGGGGGAGAGAGAGATCGGCGTGCATGCAGGGCAAACCGAAATGGCCAATTAAAGATAGATACTGAGAAGGAGCTTAAAGCAGGCTTTGTGTAGATTCCACCCAGACTGACTGAACGAGGGGGGTATTTGAAACAAAACGCTTCGCCCGAGTGAGCTAGGAAAGGACTGACATCCTGCACATCATCTCTCAATCAGTTGCTAGAATCCCACTGAATTCTGTCTTCTTGCCTTCCTGCTGGCTGGGAGACTCTGTTTGAACATGGCAGTGAGAAAGATTCAGATTATACACACACAAAAAACTGGAGTAACCCAGTGGGTCAGGCATTGGGGATGATCAGCCATGATCACATTGAATGGCGCTGCTGGCTCGAAGGTCCGAATGGCTTACTCCTGCACCTATGGACTATTGTCAAGTGTCAAATTTTCAAGAAGGAACTGCAGATGCTGGTTTACACCGAAGATAGATTCCAAAAGGCTGGGGAAACTCAGGCAACATCTCATGGGTGACATTTCGGGTCTGAAACATAGAAACATAGAAATTAGGTGCAGGAGTAGGCCATTCGTCCCTTCGAACCTGCACCGCCATTCAATATGATCATGGCTGATCATCCAACTCAGTATCCCGTACCTGCCTTCTCTCCATACCCCCTGATCCCCTTGGCCACAAGGTCCACATCTAACTCCCTCTTTAATATAGCCAATGAACTGGCCTCAACTACCCTCTGTGGCAGAGAGTTCCAGAGATTCACCACTCTCTGTGTGAAAAAAGTTCTCCTCATCTCGGTTTTAAAGGATTTCCCCCTTATCCTTAAGTTGTGACCCCTTGTCCTGAAGAAGTGGCCCGGCCCGAAACTTCACCTATTCCTTCTCTCCAGAGATGCTGCTTGTCCCACTGAGTTACTCCAGCATTTTGTATCTAACTCCAAATTGTTCTTCTGGGTGAAACGGCGAGTACTCTGGAATGCTCGTGGAGCTAGCTGGTCCCCAGAGAACCACCACCGAACTTGGTCATGGTGTCATTGGGTGAGAGGGGGAAACATCAGCCGGTGTTCCTGTTCTTGATCACCATTCAATAGAGCAGGAAAATACAGGTGTGGACTTCAGCTGCAGTATTATTTGGCTTCATCTGCCTTATTTTCTATATAGGGGATGATCAGCCACGATCGTCAAGTCAAGTCAAGTCAAGTTTATTTGTCACATACACATACGAGATGTGCAGTAAAATGAAAGTGGCAATGCTCGCGGACTTTTGTACAAAAGACAAACAACCAAACAAACTATAAACACAATCATAACACACATATTCTTTTACATAATAAATAATGGAAGGAAAAACGTTCAGTAGAGTTAGTCCCTGGTGAGATAGGCGTTTACAGTCCGAATGGCCTCTGGGAAGAAACTCCTTCTCAACCTCTCCGTTCTCACCGCATGGCAACGGAGGCGTTTGCCTGACCGTAGCAGCTGGAACAGTCCGTTGCAGGGGTGGAAGGGGTCTCCCATGATTTTATTTGCTCTGGAGTTGCACCTCCTGTTGTATAGTTCCTGTAGGGGGGTGAGTGAAGTTCCCATAGTGCGTTCGGCCGAACGCACTACTCTCTGCAGAGTCTTCTTGTCCTTGGCAGAGCAATTCCCAAACCAGATGGTAATGTTCCCGGACAAGATGCTTTCCACCGCCGCTGCGTAGAAGCACTGGAGGATCCTCGGAGACACTCTGAATTTACTCAATTGCCTGAGGTGGTAAAGGCGCTGCCTTGCCTTACTCACGAGTGCTGAGGCGTGTGATGCCCATGTCATATCCTCGGAGATGTGGAGTCCCAGATATTTAAAACAGTTCACCCTATCCACAGGATCCCCATTTATCCTCAATGGAGTGTACGTCCTCGGATGATGTGCCCTCCTAAAGTCCATGATCAGCTCCTTCGTTTTTTTGGACAATGAATGAATGGCGGTGCTGGCTCGAAGGGCCGAATGGCCTCCTCCTGCACCTATTTTCTATGTTTCTAATTATCTGATGAGACTGAAGAATAGAAGGGTTCTGACCCAAACCTCACCTATTCCTTTTCTCCAGAGATGCTGTCAGACCCGCTGTTACTCCAGCACTTTGTGTCTATCTTCAGTATAAACCACCATCTGCAGTTCCTTGCTACACCTCGAATATCTTTGTTCCACACAGCCTCTGAGTTCATTCCTGCGCAAAAAGGGCTTTCTGCTTTAATTCCCGATCAATCTATTTTAAATTACGAGATTACATCCCTTCTGGATTTCCTTATGAGAAAAAAATCGTTTCAACGACTCTATCCTTTGGAATCCTTTTAAAATTTTAAACAATTTGATCAGATCAACTTTCTTTGTGATTTCAAAGAAATATGAGCCAGGCTTTGTGTCTCCTCTCTCTGTCTGTGTCATTCTCTAGTTTACATCCAGAGTCATCTCTATGTTGTTCAACGGTCTGCTTTGCTCCTCAAATACATTTTGGGGGATATTTGGTCCTGCAGAGACTTTTATTTCTAAAATGTTTATACAGCGGGGCAGCACTGTGGCGCAGCGGTAGTGTTGCTGCCTCACAGCGCCAGAGACCCGGGTTCAATCCTGACTACGGGTGCTGTCTGTATGGAGTTTGTACGTTCTCCCCGTGACCTGCGTGGGTTTTCTCCGGGTGCTCCGGTTTCCTCCCACACTCCAAAGACGTTCAGGTTTGTAGGTTAATTGGCTTAGGTAAAATTGTAAATTGGCCCTAGTGTGTAGGATAGTGATAGTGTACTGGGCTGATGTATAGGTTTGTAGTAAAATTCAGTCGTTTTACTGGCTTCAGTAAAATTCTAAATTGTTCCTTGTGTGTAGGGTAGTGACAATAGACAATAGACAATAGGTGCAGGAGGAGGCCATTTGGCCCTTCTAGCCAGCACCGCCATTCAATGTGATTATGGCTGATCATTCCCAATCAGTACCCCGTTCCAGCCTTCTCCCCATATCCCCTGACTCCGCTATTTATAAGAGCCCTATCTAGCTCTCTCTTGAAAGCATCCAGAGAACCTGCCTCCACCGCCCTCTGAGGCAGAGAATTCCACAGACTCACCACTCTCTGTGAGAAAAAGTGTTTCCTCGTCTCCGTTCTAAATGGCTTACTCCTTATTCTTAAACTGTGGTCCCTGGTTCTGGACTCCCCCAACATCGGGAACATGTTTCCTGCCTCTAGCGTGTCCAAGCCCTTAACAATCTTATATATTTCAATGAGATCCCCTCTCATCCTTCTAAACTCCAGAGTGCACAAGCCCAGCTGCTCTATTCTCTCAGCATATGACAGTCCCGCCATCCCGGGAATTAATCTTGTAAACCTACGCTGCACTCCCTCAATAGCAAGAATGTCCTTCCTCAAATTAGGGGACCAAAACTGCACACAATACTCCAGGTGTGGTCTCACTAGGGCTCTGTACAACTGCAGAAGGGCCTCTTTGCTCCTATATTCGATTCCTCTTGTTATAAGGCCAACATGCCATCCGCTTTCTTCACTGCCTGCTGTACCTGCATGCTTACTTTCATAGACTGATGTACAAGGCTTCAGTAAATTCTAAACAGTTCCTTGTGTGTAGGGTAGTGTCAGTGTGTGGGATTACTGGTCGGCACAGATTCGATGGGATAAAGGGTCTGTATGTCTAAACTAAACACTTGTGTTGGTATTGATCTCGTTTAGTATTGGTATAGGAACACACCAATATAATGATTGATATCAGTGCTTCCTGAAACTGTGGAGTTCCTCAGCAATGGGAAACAGAATAGATAGAATAACATGCACTAATTTCTGCATTTATGCAGCATTCTTGCACATCAAATGTCTAATACTCGTAATATTTTATTAACAAGTAGCTGCTGTTATTATGCAGATAACATTGGCAGTCACATTCTTCGAGAAACATTGCATAATTAGTTGAAGAGATGTAGAACCTGCTGTCTGTTTTTGGAAATATTTGTCAAAAAGGAACAGCAGAGGAAATGCCAAGTGATGGCAACATGGCATGAAAGCATTGCGCCCCGACTGGTCTCAGATGGTGCTTGTCAGTCATTTGAGTAATGGCATCAATCACCACACTCAGCTGCTCCCATTCCTCCTTCTCTCCTTCTGCGTCTGAAGAAGGGTCTCGACCCGAAACATCACCCGTTCCTTCTATCCAGAGGCACTGCCTGTCCCGCTGAGTTACTCCAGCATTTTGTCAACTCTCTTTTCCATTCACAAATCTATCCAATTGGATCTAAATTTTTCTCAATTGCTGCCTCAGTCATTAATCCTGGAAGATAATCCCCACAGCCTAACACTGTGCTGCATTTCTCTTGCCTCCTTTGATAAATCTCTTATATTTAATTTCAATAGTTCCTCCTTCTCAGCATCCCAACTACATTTATAACTTCATAATTTTAGATCTTTCCAGGATCATCCCATCATTTTCATTTTATAACAAAATAGAATCCAACTGGTCAATAATGATCTGAAGAAGAGTTCCTGTCAGGTCTTTAGATGGGTCTCAACCTGAAACGTCACCCATTCCTTCTCTCCAGAGATGCTGCCTGTCCCGCTGAGTTACTCCAGCATTTTGTGTCTATCTTCCAGCAACATAACCTTTCATAGAAACATAGAAATTAGGTGCAGGAGTAGGCCATTCGGCCCTTCGAGCCTGCACCGCCATTCAATATGATCATGGCTGATCATCCAACTCAGTATCCCGTACCTGCCTTCTCTCCATACCCCCTGATCCCCTTAGCCACAAGGGCCACATCTAACTCCCTCTTAAATATAGCCAATGAACTGGCCTCAACTACCCTCTGTGGCAGAGAGTTCCAGAGATTCACCACTCTCTGTGTGAAAAAAGTTCTTCTCATCTCGGTTTTAAAGGATTTCCCTCTTATCCTTAACCTGTGACCCCTTGTCCTGGACTTCCCTAACATCGGGACAATCTTCCCTGCATCTAGCCTGTCCAACCCCTTAAGAATTTTGTAAGTTTCTATAAGATCCCCTCTCAATCTCCTAAATTCTAGAGAGTATAAACCAAGTCTATCCAGTCTTTCTTCATAAGACAGTCCTGACATCCCAGGAATCAGTCTGGTGAACCGTCTCTGCACTCCCTCTATGGCAATAATGGCCTTCCTCAGATTTGGAGACCAAATCCTTCTCCTTCTCCTTCATCCTTCTCCCTCTTATGTATATTTAGGTTCCCTTTAAATGCATCCCGTGCTCGCTGCGTTGGCTATTCGACGTGCTAGCAAATTCTCTCCCAAATTCTCACATCCCGGATGCACTGAAGCTCGGTGCAGCCAATGCCAAGGTTCTCTGGGGGAGGACCACAGTCTGGGGTACTTCCACTGCTGCACATTGTGGGGGAGGGGGGCAGGGTGTGGTGGAGACGCCTCCCTCAAATGAGGGCAGGGATATAATCCCAGGGGGGCCACATGAGTGGCTAGGGTTGCCGGCTAAAATGATATTTGTGAACACTACAATGCAACGCAAAGTAGACAAAAGTGCTGGATAAACTCAGCAATTGCAGCAGCATTTATGGAGCGAAGGAAATAGGCAACGTTTCGGGACGAGTCCATGGCGATCAGCAATCATCCATACTACTCAGTAGGGACAATTTACCTACAAACCTGCACATCATTCATAAGGTTATAAGGAATAGGAGTAGAATTGGGCCATTCGACCCATCAAGTCTACTTCGCCAATCAAGCATGGTTGATCAATCCCTCCTTCCTAACCCTGTTCTCCTTTCCTCTCCCCTTAACCCCTGACACCCGTACTAACCAAGGATCTATCTATCTCTGCCTTTCAATTGTGGGAAGAAAATGGAAAACCTGGAGAAAACCCACGCAGTCACAGGGAGAACGTATAAACTCTGTACAGACAGCATGCGCAGTCAGGGTTGAACTGGGTCTCTGGTGCTGTGAGGCAGCAACTCTACCACTGTTCCTCTGTGTCATCCCAGTAGATCTGATGTATTGTGAAGTGCCATTGAAGTGGGAGGATTGAGTCATCACATTTGGGGAATGCAGGGATGGAACGCCATTGCCCAGGAATAATTCCTCTATTTAAGAAAAGAACGAGAGGGAAATCTACTGGGAAGTCAGCCTGAAATTGGTAGTGGGGGAAATTATGGAAGCTATAGTCCCATGCATCAAATCAACCTTGAATGCTTCAGTCAACATGGACTTATGAAAGAGAATTATGTTTGGCTAATCAATTGGAGTTCTTTGAGCGTGAGAGTAACTAATGGATGGGGTTTCTTTGGATTATCAGAAGGCATTAGGTCCCATAACAGAATTTGGTGAACAGGATTAGAACGTGTGGAATTGGGAGGCTGGGTTTGAGAGCTGGTGAATCTTTATTAAACAGTGAGTAGGAATGAATGGATTCCATCTCAGGCTGATGGTCCGTATGGGGTTTGTACATTCTCCCCGTGATCGCGTGGATTTTCTCCGAGATCTTCGGATTCCTCCCACACTCCGCAGCTTCGTAGGCTAATTGGCTTGGGATCAGCGCAACTTGTTCCTGTGTGGGGACCCTCTGGTGGGTGTGGACTCGGTGGGCCGAAGGGCCTGTTTCCGCGCTGTATCTCTGAGACTAAAACTAAACGTTGATGTGCAAAGTGACACAAGTCTTCTTGTGCATGGTCGCTGAAAGCTAGTATGACTTTCACAGCAGACAATTAGGAAGGCAAATGGTATGTTGGTTTTTAGTTTAGTTTAGAGATACAACGCGGAAACAGGCCCTTTGGCCCATCGAGTCCATACCGACCAGCAACCCCCGTACACTCACTCGCTCTTTCCTACACACTAGGGACAATTTACAATTTCACCCAAGCCAATTAATCTACAAACCTGCAAGTCTTTGGAGTGTGGGAGGAAAGCGGAGACTCCGGAAAAAACCCACCTGGTCACGGGGAGAACGCACAAACCCTGTACAGACAGCTCCCGTAGTCAGGATCGAACCTGGGTCCCTGCGCTGTAAGGCAGCAACTCTACCACTGTGCCACCGTGCTGCCCTTGGCAATCAGTCCAAAGAAGAGTCCTGACAAGAAACACCAGCCACCCATGATCTTCAGAGATGCTGCCTGGCCCGCTGAGTTACTCCAACACTGTGTCTTTCCACAAAGCATACGACCGACCTCATTGATGACCCTTGGACTATCCTTGATCAGACTATGCTGGCTTTACCTTGCACTAAACGTTATTCCCTTATCATGTATATGTACACTGTGAATAGACAATAGGTGCAGGAGTAGGCCATTCGGCCCTTCCAGCCTGCACCGCCATTCAATGTGATCATGGCTGATCATCCCCAATTAGTCTGAAGAAGGGTTTCGGCCCGAAACGTCGCCTATTTTCTTTGCTCCATAGATGCTGCTGCACCCGCTGAGTTTCTCCAGCACTTTTGTGTATCCCCAATTAGTACCCCGTTCCTGCCTTCTCCCCATATCCCCTGACTCCGCTATTTTTAAGAGCCCTGTCTAGCTCTCTCTTGAAAGCATCCAGAGAACCTGCCTCCACCACCCTCTGAGGCAGAGAATTCCACAGATTCACCACTCTCTGTGAGAAAAAGTGTTTCCTCGTCTCCGTTCTAAATAGAAACATAGACATAGAAATGGCTTACTCCTTATTCTTAAACTGTGGCCCATGGTTTGTGGACTCCCCCAACATCGGGAACATGTTTCCTGCCTCTAGTGTGTCCAAACCCTTAACAATCTTAGATTGTTATCGCAGAGGGGTAAGAGAATGGTTAGTTCATAAGTTGTAGAGGCAGAATTCGGCCATTCGGCCCATCAAATCTGACTGCACCATTCAATCGTGGCTGATCTATCGTTCCCTCCAAAATTCTCCTGCCTTCTCCCCATCAACCCTGACAGCCCGTGCTATACACGCTCGCTGGAGCAGCAGCAGCAGCAGCGTGCTGGCAGCTTTGGAGCTGAGAGGAAAGGAAGGGAGGGTTGTGCTGAGAGGCGAGGACTCTTAACGTGAAGCCGAACATTTGGAAAGAAGGGGAAAAAAAAATCGGAGCAGACTGGCTCCAAATGCTCGCTCCGTGACACCAATAAACGAAGATCCCTCGCAGAAAAGCCGGGCAGAGGGGTGGGAATAATGAGCAGAGGGGCTTGTTCGTGCAGCAGGCGGCTGGGGCTTAGAGGGAGAGGGTGAGAGCGAGAGAGAGCTACTAAGTTTCCCAGTCGCTCCTTGTCCGGGAGATTTATTTATTTAAAAAAAATAAAGATATGGGAATTGAAAGCACCCACACACACACACACACACACACACAGCCCTCGGCCAAGTTTAAGAGCTTTCAGCCAAGGGTGTCTCTTTGCTAACTGCTTAGTTGGACCCCCCCTTTGTTATAAATGAGTGGCTGGGTGAAATCTCCTGTCCTGCATCTCTCTACATCCAGATATTTCTTTGCTCTGGTGCCATGTCGGTTGATGTGTTGGATCTCCATAGTAGACCTCAATGCCCCGGGCGGGGGTGGGTGGGTTGGTTGGGGAGGGGGAGAGGGAGGAGGGGGGTTATCTGCTGGGGTTTCACCTCCTAGTTATTAGCCACTGACCCCTACTGGAAACTAGCCGAGGTGCAAAATCACATCTCCTTCCCGGCGTCGCAAAGGTTTCATGAGGACCTCAAAACCCAACCGAACGCAACGATACCATCTTAACGTGCAGGAAGGAACTGGAGATGTACCATCTTAACAGCCGCTCCCGTTTCCCATCAGGAACAAATGTAGCCATTTGCACCTCCTCTCGACCTATCTATTGTTCCTGTGCATGTCTCATTAGCACCTTTTGTCATGCATAGATGTCACTTCAGCCAGTTAATTACTCATGACTTCCACCCTGGCAGGTCCCACGGCTCCTCTCCACAACTCACTCCCCCATCCACCTAGAATTTAGGAGATTGAGGGGGGATCTTATAGAAACTTACAAAATTCTTAAGGGGTTGGACAGGCTAGATGCAGGAAGATTATTCCCGATGTTGGGGAAGTCCAGAACTAGGGGTCACAGTTTAAGGATAAGGGGGAAATCTTTTAGGACCGAGATGAGAAAATCATTTTTTACACAGAGAGTGGTGAATCTGTGGAATTCTCTGCCACAGAAGGTAGTTGAGGCCAGTTCATTGGCTATATTTAAGAGGGAGTTAGATGTGGCCCTTGTGGCTAAAGGGATCAGGGGGTATGGAGAGAAGGCAGGTACAGGATACTGAGTTGGATGATCAGCCATGATCATATTGAATGGTGGTGCAGGCTCGAAGGGCCGAATGGCCTACTCCTGCACCTATTTTCTATGTTTCTATGTTGGCCTACTCACCTTCGTCCCAAATCCCAAGGTTTTTTTTCCCCCTGGCACTGCGGTTGATGAGAAATGTATTTTTTAAAGTAAAGATTGGGAAGACCTAAACATTAGCCCATTGCAAAAAACCATCCAGTCTGCAGCAGCGTTCTGCTTTGAAATGGTCTGATCTGAAATATTTCAGAGTCGTATTGACATTGTTCTGAGGTTCAGACCCAATGAGTCACAGTCATACAGCATGGAAACAGCCAGTCCCACCTGCCTGCGTTTGGCCATATCCCGCTAAACCTGTCCTATCCATGTATCCATGTGCTGCTGCAAGTAATAATGTAATTGTTCTATCTGTCAATGACAACATAACACTCTTGACTTATAAACATAGATACTAGGTGCAGGAGTAGGCCATTCAGCCCTTCAAGCCAACACCGCCATTCATTATGATAGAAACATAGAAAATAGGCGCAGGAGTAGGTCATTCGGCCCTTCGAGCCTGCACCGCCTTACAATATGATCATGGCTGATCATCCAACTCAGTATCCCGTACCTGCCTTCTCTCCATACCCTCAGATCCCCTTAGCCACAAGGGCCACATCTAGCTCCCTCTTAAATATAGCTAATAATCTGGCCTTAACTACCCTCTGTGGCAGAGAGTTCCAGAAAATCACCACTCTCTGTGTGAAAAAAGTTGTTCTCATCTTGGTTTTAAAGGATTTCCCACCTTATCCTTAAGCTGTGACCCCTTGTCCTGGACCTCCCCAACATCGGGAACAATCTTCCTGCATCTAGCCTGTCCAACCCCTTAAGAATTTTGTAAGTTTCTATAAGATCCCCCCTCAATCTCCTAAATTCTAGCGAGTATAAACCAAGTCTATCCAGTCTTTCTTCATGAGACAGTCCTGACATCCCAGGAATCAGTCTGGTGAACCTTCTCTGCACTCCCTCTATGGCAATAATGTCCTTCCTCAGATTTGGAGACCAAAACTGTACGCAATACTCCAGGTGTGATCATGATCATGGCTCATCATCCAGAACCAGAACCCTGTTGTGTAAGAAGGTCTGAAGAAGTGTCTCGACCCTAAATGTCGCCCATTCCTTCTCTCCACAGATGCTGCCTCACCCGCTGAGTAACTCCAGCATTTTGTGTCTACCTTCAGTACCCCTGTTCCTGCTAACTCCCCATAGCCCTTGATTCCGTTAGCCCTAAGAGCTATATCCAACTCTCTCTTGAAAACACCCAGTAAATTGGCCTTCACTGCCTTCTGTGGCAGAGAATTCCACAGATTCACAACTCTCTGGGTGAAAAAAGTTTTTCCTCATTTAGACTTACCTGTCTAAATGTTTCTGAAATGTTGCCATAGTATCTGCAGGTCTCTCAAATCATAAAACAGCTGACCTCTCCACTCCAGTCTCAACCCAATTTCTGCTGAAGGTTTTATACCTGTTCTTGTGAGTTACAGACTGTAGTGTTTCATTGTTGTCCTGATTGCTTTCCATTTCACTCTGCTGCTAATCTGATATCTAGCACCAGCATAACCCTACACACTAGGGACAATTATATCATTTTACCAAAGCCAATTAACCCACAGAGTGGGAATGGAAACCGGAGCACCCGGATAAAACCCACGCACACAGGGAGAAGGCACAAACCCCATACGGACAGCACCTGTAGTCAGGATCGAACCCGGGTCTCTGGCGCTGTGAGGCAGCAACTCTACTGCTGCACCATGAAGAAAGTGCACCAGTCCTGACTTAAAAATATATTGCAATATACGGAATCAAGGGATAAGGGGAGAAAGGGTGCTGAGTTTGGATTTAAGAAGGAACTGCAGATGCTGGAAAATCGAAGGTAGACAAAAGTGCTGGAGAAACTCAGCAGGTGCAGCAGCATCTATGGAGCGAAGGAAATAGGCAACGTTTCGGGATATATGACATATGATTAGTAAGTTACAGATGGTATGAAATTTGGTGGCGTTGATGGTGATATTGATCAGTTGGCAAGAATTATGAATTATGAGTGTTCCTTTGTGATTAGCTCAGGATATGAACAGGAGCAACACTTGGTAGGTTTGGTGAATCAGATAGTCTTTAACCCTGATAAGTGGACGGTTATAAAGTCATAGAGTGATACAGGGTGGAAACAGGCCCTTCGGCCCAACTTGCCCACACCGGCCAACATGTCCCAGCTACACTAGTCCCACCTGCCCGCCCTTGGTCCATATCCCTCGAAACCTGTCCTACCCATGTACTTTAGGAGGGCGAGTAAGGATAGAGATGAATGGCTGGCCCGGGCAATATTGAGGAACAGAGAGAACTTAGTGTGCAAATGCAAGGAGTCCTGAAGGTGGCAGCAGCAGGTAGACAAGATGGTGAAGAACATAGTACCTAACTTGGGCAAATAACCCTAACCCTAATGCAAGGGGTTAAGATAGAGGGTTGGTTAGGTCACAGCTGGAAAACTCCATAGTTCTGGTTGCCCATGCCCTGCAATGCCCTGTAATGCCCTGTAATGCCCTGCAATGCCCTGTAATGCCCTGCAATGCCCTGCAATGCCCTGTAATGCCCTGTAATGCCCTGTAATGCCATGAGAGGGTGTAGAGGAGATTGAGAAGGATAGTGCCTGAGATGGTGTACCACGATTACCAGAGAAGAGAAGGTCACAGATAGACACAGAGTGCTGGAGTAACTCAGCTGGGACAGGCAGCATCTCTGGAGAGAAGGAATGGGCGACCCTTCTTTCTGACGTCTCGAGCCGGAATGTTCCCCACAGATGCTGCCTGTCCCGCTGAGTTACTCCAGCACTCTGTGAAACTTCACCTATCCATGTTCTTCCCCACAGCCATCAGGCTATTAAACTCGGCTCAGACAAAACTCTGAACATTAATAGCCCATAATCTGTTTATTTGCTCTTTATCAGTTTAATTATTCATTTATGTATATAATTAGACAATGGTATATGGACACACTGATCTGTTCTGTAGTCGTGACTACTGTGTTCTGGTGTGCTAAAGCAAAGCAAGAATTTCATTGTCCTTTCAGGGACACATGACAGTAAACTCCCTTGAAACGTCGCCTATTTCCATAAGGATTTCAGCCTGAAAAGTTGCCTATTTCCTTAGCTCCATAGATGCTGCTGCACCATAACTCAGTCGGTCAGGCAGCGTCTGTGGAGAACATGGATAGGTGACGTTTCACAGAGTGCTGGAGTAACTCAGCGGGTCAGGCAGCGTCTGTGGAGAACATGGATAGGTGACGTTTCTGGTCGGGACCCTTCTCTTCAAAGCTTCTTCAGAAGAGAAAGTCCGAGTTGAATTGTATTTTGAGTTTTAATTCCCATTCCCCTGGATAGCCCGAGACGAGCTGGAATAATTGCTCTTAGATTTGGCAAAGTGGCACCATCACAAGGATGAACCGCCTTTAATTATTAGCTAACCAATAATTAACATCAAAGATTTCAAAGGAACTGCGAAGTTTTGAAGGTTTGTGATCCCAGCCATACACTTTAATCATTTCTCCTGCCAATGGCTCCAATCCTGGCAGCACAAGTCAAGTCCTTCCTCAAATTAATTCACCGAAACTTTTGAACTTTCAAAGCATTTACTATTTAGTAAGTACGATTTTTATTTCGATTTATTTACTTTGTAATGCATTGCAGTTCCACAGGAAGAGCTTAGAGTTCACAGGCTCGCTCTGTCCCAGACCTTCATGTTTCCAAGTTGGGAAACTTGTTGCCTCCTGATCACCCACCTCTCCAGATTTACAGAAGTGAATCTCGAATTCCATCGAGAGCCTGCTGACATACTGCATTACAGCATGGTATGGCAGCTGCACCATGGCAGACAGGGAGAGGCTTCAGAGGGTAACCAGGACAGCGCAGAGGATCATTGGCTGCCCTCTCCCCTCCCTGATGGACATCTACACCTCCCGCTGCCTTAGCAGGGCAAAGAAGATCATCAAAGACAGCTCCCATCCTGCGTTTGGACTGTTCGACCTGCTGCCCTCTGGAAGGCGCTATAGGTGCATCAAATCCAGGACAAACAGACTCAGGAATAGTTGCTTTCCGAGAATTATATCTACTATAAATTCAAATTCACACATGCACTGACTACACCGCCCAACACGGACTTCCATCTGTATATATGTATATATGTATGTAGCGCCGCAGAATTGTGCACCTATTCCCCCCCCCCCATCTCCCTTCTGTTTTTTGTTTTTTCTGTTTCTTGTTTTTTGTGCTAAATTGTATGTATGCACTGAGTACGAGCAGCTTTCAGTTTCACTGTACATGTATAGTGACAATAAATGGCATATCTTACCTACAAACCTGTACGCCTTTGGGATGTGGGAGGTAACCGGAGCCCCCAGGGGAAGGTGACGGGGAGGACGTACAAACTCCACACAGACAGCTTCCAGGGTTAGGATTGTATCCGGGACTCTGGCGCTGTGAGGCAGCAACTCTACCGCTGCGCCAAATGCCTAATTCAACACGCATCTTCAATGCCACACAGCACAGAAGGAGAGGGAGTCCAGTTGGGGGAGTCCAGAACCAGGGGCCACAGTTTAAGAATAAGGAGTAAGCCATTTCGAATGGAGACGAGGAAACACTTTTTCTCACAGAGAGTGGTGAGTCTGTGGAATTCTCTGCCTCAGAGGGCGGTGGAGGCAGGTTCTCTGGGTGCTTTCAAGAGAGAGCTAGATAGGGCTCTTAAAAATAGCAGAGTCAGGGGATATGGGGAGAAGGCAGGAACGGGGTACTGATTGGGGATGATCAGCCATGATCACATTGAATGGCGGTGCTGGCTAGAAGGGCCGAATGGCCTACTCCTGCACCTATTGTCTATTGTCTATTGTCTATTTGATGGGCCGAATGGCCTGATTCTGCATCTACAACTTATGAAATATCCCTTCTCTTACCCCTCTGCTATATCTCTTGTTTTCTCGGCATGCCTCCACAACCTGGCCCCTTAAACCCCTCGTCCCATCCTCTTTCCTCTAGAATTTGCCTTGGTGCTCCGCCCACAAGTAACAACATGACAGGGAGTTAGATGTGGCCCTTGTGGCTAAAGGGATCAGGGGGTATGGAGAGAAGGCAGGGATGGGACACTGAGTTGGATGATCAGCCATGATCATATCGAATGGCGGTGCAGGCTCGAAGGGCCGAATGGCCTACTCATTTTATGGTCTCTATGTTTCTATACAGTGACAGTTACGAATGACTCAGAAAACACTAAACATTAATAATAATAAAACATTAATGATAAAAAACCATTGATCAAGCATGTGAACCAACAAAATACCACATCTTGAGATGAGAGATGCATGAGTTCGAGATGCCACAGTCAGGTTCGCAAGGCAGTGGGGGACATATGGGCCGTTTGGGCAACCTCCATGTTAACACCAGATCCTTGGCATCATTGGCAGTGCCTCTTGACCCCTTGTCATCCTCTTTAAATGCACATCCTCATTCTAGCGGAGCAGAACGCATTCCCATCAGCTGCCGTCATGCACAGCCCAGGATCAGTCTGGTGTGAGAATATGTCAGGACTTTAAAAAAAAATAAAAAAAAATCAATTATCCTTCTGATTGCTCTGTGCGGTGCAGAGATTGTTTGGGAGCCTGAGCAGGTTGGGCGCTGAATATTAACCAGCTTGGAAGGTGAGCAGAATAGTTATGAGTGACTGGGGCTTATCCACACGGAGCATTCTAATCGTTGATCACTACACAGATGCAGCTGTAGCTTCTGGCTGATAATCACTCTCTAAGTGAACCACCACACCCCATCCCCCAGAGCCCAGCAAACAGTACCTCAACCAAGGTAGACAAAAGGGCTGGAGTTGGCTCAGTTCCGTTTACCATCAGTCTGGAGAAGGGTCTTGACCCGAAACGCCACCCATCCCTTCTCTCCAGAGATGCTGCCTCACCCGCTGAGTTGTGTTTGAGGCAGTGCAGCGTAGGTTCACGAGATTGATCCCTGGGATGGCGGGACTGTCATATGAGGAAAGATTGAAAAGACTAGGCTTGTATTCACTGGAGTTTAGAACGATGAGGGGGGATCTTATAGAAACATATAAAATTATAAAAGGACTGGACAAGCTAGATGCAGGAAAATTTTTCCCAATGTTGGGCGAGTCCAGAACCAGGGGCCACAGACTTAGAATAACGGGGAGGTCATTTAAGACTGAGGTGAGAAAAAAACTTTTTCACCCAGAGAGTTGTGAATTTGTGGAATTCTCTGCCATAGAGGGCAGTGGAGGCCAAGACTTGTTAGATAGAGCTCTAGGGGCTAGTGGAATCAAGGATATGGGGAGAAGGCAGGCACGGGTTATTGATTGGGGACGATCAGCCATGATCACAATGAATGGCGTTGCTGGCTCAAAGGGCCGAATGGCCTCCTCCTGCACCTATTTTCTATGTTTCTAAACTCAGCGGGTGCAGCAGCATCTATGGAGCGAAGGAAATAGGCAACGTTTCGGGACGAAACGTTGCCTATTTCCTTCGCTCCATAGATGCTGCTGCATCCGCTGAGTTTCTCCAGCACTTTTGTCTACCTGCTGATTTTGGATGATCATATTGAATGGCAGGGCTGGCAAGAAAGGCCAGCGGGGAGAAGAAAAGAAAAAAGAATTGGGGAGGATCCCGAGGGCTGAGGGAGAGCTGAGAAGGGGAGAGAGACAGCAAGGGCTACCGGAAACTGGAGAATTCAATGTTTATGCTGCTAGGGTGCAGACTATGAGGTGCTATTACATTGACATTACCTCAACCAATCTGGGCAGCACGGCAGCGGTAGAATTGCTGCCTCACAGCGCCGGAGACCCGGGTTCGATCCTGACTATCTGTACGGTATGTTTGTACGTTCTCCTCGTGACCTGCGTGGGTTTTCTCCGGGAGCTCCGGTTTCCTTCCACGGGGGACATAGTCAGGATTGAACCCGGGTCTCTGGCGCTGTAAGGCAGCAACTCTACCGCTGCGCCACCATGCCTCCTCGTCTTGCTGTATGTGAGTAAAGACTGTCTCATTTTCTTTGGGATCTACGTAGAGTACTGAACACTGTGCAACACTCAGCACCTTTCCCTAACCACACCCACAAGGTCACAAGGTCACAAGGGAGCGGTCAAATAATGCTCCATCCTAAATCAAAGACCCTCTAGCGGAGCAAGATGGGCCACTAGACGAAAATTACGTAGTACGGTCATGGGCAGATTCACGGGTAATTTTCGGCCCCATTTCCGTAACCGGCTTCCGTCTCCGCACCAAAGATCCCGTAGCGGAGCAAAGATACTAGTGCGGAGACGGAAGCCGGTTACGGAAACATCCTCGTAAAAATAAAAGTTATTTGGTAAAAATCTTCTCCTCGTTTTCAGAATTTTAATTTATTAACACAAACTGTTCCCCCGCAACGTTGATTACACTGCGGGTCGGGTCGGGTCGGGTCGGGTTACGGAAATGGATGAAAAAAAGGCCCACGTTCCGTTCCGTTGCGTACTACACGTCAGCCCATTGCATTTAGCAGGAGTGGTCTATCTTGCTCCGCTATGGGATCTTTGTTCGAAATGACTCCTGTACTGATGTCCTGGGGCTGTGTGATGAACTCCACCAACCACATCAATCTTCCTTAGTGCTCGCTATTAGTGCAGACATCAGAGTAGGGTTGTTTTAGCCCGTGATTCTCATTGATTTTGGTTTTATTAAGACTCCGAGATACCACGTTTGGTCAATTGCTGTCTTGATGTCAAGGCTAATCACTCCCACAACACTACTCCAATCCAGCTCCTTAGTCCATCATTTGGCCCAGGGTTGTGATGAGATATGGAGCCAAGTGCCCTTGGCAGAAACTTAGATGAACATTAATGAAGATGTTACTGTACGTAAGTACTCTGGACACCACCAACCCCTCATTTTGTTGATGTATTAAGACTAGCCCGATGCTCTGGTAATTGGACACTTTGGAACGGACCTGCTTGATATGAAGAGGCCATACCTTGGGCAAGTGTCCAGACCTGTGCCAGATCGATATCAATGCTGGAACAGATTGTACAGAACACATGGCTAACACTGGAACACACCTTTCTTGCCTTCCTTCACAATGCTGTGTCCAAACTTGAAGGGGTCTTGACCCGAAACGTCACCAATTCCTACTCACCAGAGATGCTGCCTGTCCCGTTGAGTTACTCCAGCATTTCGTGTCTGCCAGAGGAGGTAGTTGAGGCAGGGGGTATCGCAACGTTTAAGAAACATTTGGACAGGTGCATGGATGGGACAGGTTTGGAGGGATATGGGCCAAACGCAGGCAGGTGGGACTGGTGTAGAATGGGAGATGTTGGTCGGTGCGGGCAAGTTGGGCCGAAGGGCCTGTTTCCACACTTTGACTGTATGACTTTATCAGGTGAAGCAAATTGAATTGAACGAAGACCGGCTTCAGTGCTGGTAGCTACCACAGGGGGAAACTGAGATGGATTCTTCATTGAATGAATGAATCATCCTTGTCTTTCACACACGCATGCTAGGACTCCTCATTTTGAGCATGGGATTGTTGAGGATCTCTCCAGGCTGTCAGTCATCTAATTGCCCCCCAGGGTGTGAAGCATTGCATTGAAGATGGTTTAGTTTAGTTTAGCTTGGAGATACAGCATGGAAACAGGCCCTTCGACCCATCGAGCCTGTGCCGACCAGCGATCCCCGACACACACTAGGGACAATTTACATTTACACCAAGCCAATTAACCTACAAACTTGTACGTCTTTGGAGTGTGTGGGAGGAAATCGAAGATCTCGGAGAAAACCCACGCAGGTCACGGGGAGAACGTGCAAACTCCGCACAGACAGCACCCGTAGTCGGGATCGAACCCGGGTCTCCGACGCTGCAAGCGCTGTCAGGCAGCAACTCTACCGCTGCGCCACCATGGTGATCAGTGACATCATAGGACAGAGAGATAGATAGATCAGCCGTGATAGGTCAGAGATAGATCAGCCATGATTGAATGGTGGAGTAGACTTGATGGGCCAAATGGCCTAATTCTACTCCTGTTTAAGAAGGAACTGCAGATGCTGGAAAATCAAAGGTAGACAAAAGTGCTGGAGAAACTCAGCGGGTGCAGCAGCATCTATGGAGCGAAGGAAATAGGTAACGTTTTGGGCCGAAACCCTTGGGTTTCGGCCCGAAACGTTGCCTATTTCCTTCCCAAGGGTTTCGGCCTGAAACGTTGCCTATTTCCTTCGCTCCATAGATGCTGCTGCACCCGCTGAGTTTCTCCAGCACTTTTGTCTACCTCATTCTACCCCCATTCCTTATGACTTTTACATTATCATCAGTGTGCGCCTTTGGCTGGAGGTTGTCACAACACTCACTAACACTATGGGACGGCATGGTGGCACCGTGATTGGACTTTACCTTGCACTAAACGTTATTCCCTCACCATGTGTGTCTACACACTGTAAATGGATTTACCGTAATCATGTGTTGCCTTTCCGCTGACTAGTTAGCAAGGCAACAACAGCTTTTCACTGTACCTCGGTAACAATACGCGATGATGAACTAAACTGCACCTGCCGCAGCGGTAGCGTTGCAGCCTTACAGCCCCAGAGACTCGGCTTTGACCCCAACCCGTCTGTAAGGAGTTTGCACGCTCTCCCTGTGACCGCCTGGGTTTTCTCCGGATACGTCGGGTTCCTCCCACACTCCACTGACGTGCAAATGTTTAGGTCAATTGTCTCCCGTAAATTTCGTTGTCTCTTAATGCATTTCGTTGTCTCTGTACTGTACACTGACAATGACAATTAAATTGAATCTGAATCTAAGTGCTTGTGTACGGGGGGGGGGGGGCACTCCGTGACTCGGCGGGCTGAGGGTCTCGACCCGAAATGTCACCCATTCCTTCTCTCCATAGATGCTGCCTCACCCGCTGAGTTACTCCAGCATTTTGCGTCTACCTTCGATTTTATCCAGCATCTCAAGTTCAAGTCCAAGTGAGTTTATTGTCATGTGGTCCCTGATAGGACAATGAAATTCTTTGTGTGCTTTGCTTCAGCACACAGAACATGGTAGGCATTTACTACAAAACAGATGTCCATATACGGTGTCTATATAAATATATACACACATGAATAAATAAAATGATAAAGTGCAAATAACAGATAATTGGTTATTAATAATCAAAGTTTTGTCTGAGCCAGGTTTAATAGCCTGATGGCTGTGGGGAAGTAGCTATTCCTGAACCTGGTTGTTGCAGTCTAAGATGTTGCAGTCATCAGTTCAGTTTAAATCTCTACTCCGACATCAACATTTACCCT